>NC_051862.1:201432306-201466769 GCF_015732765.1 Culex quinquefasciatus
ATATTCAATATTACACCATTTTTAAATGTTAAAATTGGTTCCGAATTATAAAAAAAAATGTTTGCGACATTTTCTTAATTTTCTTTAAACATAAAAAAGCATATTAAATTCACAATATGAATAAACTATTTCCCAAATGCATTTTTTTTTTCAAAAATTGATAAATTGATTTTCAAAACTTTAATGAGCACAATGAGTTCTTAAACTTTCTCAGAGATGACAATTTGAATAGAACGATCATTTTTATATGTTTTCATAACTCGCTTCATTGTTAGGAAGCTTGTTTGGTAATTTTTTTACATAAAGATAAGATTCACACAAAAAATCTTCCAAAATATGCTTATAGTTAAAAATACTGTGGTGTGCTGGTTGGCATTTTTAATGAATATTGAAAAAATCTAAAGATTTTTATCAACATTCTTAATATTTAAAAAGCATGTGTAATTTTGCTCTCAATTTTTTTTTTGTCGAGCCATAATACCACTGCGACCAATTATAGGAATATTGTGGTGCTCTCAATTGGAAATAACAAAAATCGAATCACTACTCCTCGAACCAGCATGAATTTTCGCCGAATTTCTCCCCATCGGGCATATTTTCAGCAAACCAAAAATTTCTCTTTAATGGCAACGCTCGAGCGTTAAATATTGTACTTATTAATTAGCGTTATTTATCGACTGGCGCGCGCGCCAGCATCTTGAAGGAAAAAATGGGTGGAAATTTTGTCCCGGGCCCTGCTGGGAAATCGGTTTAACAAATGTGACAGGCAATAAATAAATATTTTAAGCACTCTACCATAACCATCAACCCTCGCTTGAGCTTGGTTAAGGTGAGGGCCATGGTGGTGGCATTTTGGCGTTTCCCAAATTGCCAGTTTCACTTTGTTGATGGTGTGTGCGAGTTTGGGAAATTTTCGAACGACTTTTTTTGCCAATAAAATCGTTTCTTAGCGACTAATTTATGATGGAGAACCGGTGGGGGGAAAGGCTTTCAAAGGTTTTATTCTCAAAATTATGAGGAGTTAAAAAGAGATTTTTGTGCTATTTAAGGACTTTTCATCCAGTTTTACGTTGAATTAAAATGAGTTCAATTTGAAACTTCTACCCTTGAAATTTAATTGAATTCAACTAATCGTAGTAGGTCATTCAACATGCCACTGTCAGTGTTGTTTGCCCTTGCTTTGCTAATTTATTGGTTGAAAAAATCGTGGGACAAAAGGAAAATTTACAGAAAACGATTGAATCCTACACAGTGACCGGAAACAGGGGCAAAAATCGGTTGCACCAGACAAGAACAGGGCAATAAACAAACAACACGAGCGTGCATCAGTGACATAAACCATCAAATACCGGGAAGCCAACTTCCCGGGAAGACCGGGGTTCCGAAGAGTCTCGGACTGCACCAGACATTCGGCATCGTCTGAGCGACGGTGGACCAACGTGGATCCCGAGCAGGGCGCGATTGAGATGAATTTCAAAATAGTTTTAAATATTCAGTGGTTATTTTTTATTCTATTTTATGGATGGTGCAACGGAGTGGTTGGTGGTGGAGATGAAGGTGGCATCGGAGGAACAGGTTCCAGTGGCAATGACTACTACAACAAGGTAAGCACCGGGATGTACAAATTTAGTACCATGCAGGAGAGGAAAGAACTGCATCGATGCAGTGAATGGGGAAGGATGAGGGAGGAGTATTTTAAAGTGTTTCTTTCCGTTTTGTTGGTTTGGAGTCTTTCTTGCCGATTCCGGATGGGTTCCGTTTGTTCTAGTGGGATTTTGCTCTCAGACATATGTTATGGGTTCCATGCCAAAACATTTTCTTCTTACCTGTAAATTGAAAAATGAGTTTTTGTTTCAATTTTAGAATTATTTATATTGAAAATAAAACAGTTTTCAATATTTCTTAAACATTCAATAAATTAAATAAATCAACTTGATTTGAAATTATTTTTATTATGGCCAGCATGTCAGCTTGTCTTCGATTTGCCAATATTTTTTTTTGAATTTGTATTATATAATACCGCCTTGAGTCAGGGGTATTAAAAACACCAAAAAAGCAAAAACTGAAAAATTGGTTTATTGGTCCTTTTTGCCTTCCTCACCTCACTGAGGCAAGGCTATAAAATCACTCAAAAATTGAACTTTTTAAATAAGCCTCCCAGATATACCTTTACGTATACATATCGACTCAGAATCAAATTCTGAGCAAATGTCTGTGCGTGTGGATGGACGTAGAATTTTTTTTCTCACTCACTTTTCTCGGAACTGGCTCGACCGATTTTGTCCGGATCTATGTTTTTGGATTTCCCTTCAGGTTCTTTAAGTCTTTTTAAATTTCATCCGGCTTGGTGCAGTACTTTAAAAGATATGTTCGAAAACTGTTTTGGTTGATACTAAAAAGGTCATTATTTACATAATTTGAAAGCTCCGGCGGATAGCTGTCGGAACTTTACGCTCAGTGCACGCACACAAACACTGCAGTGCTTTCAAATGGTTCATTAAATTTATCATACCTAGATGGCAGCACTCAGATGTATAGTGTCTTTACTAAGTAAGCGTTAGCCAAAGCTTTCGTAGTGTGTGGTTGCAAGGCTTTTAGGAGGAAGGCAGCAACCACCTTCCGGTGGATTAAGTAACGTTTTTTTAAAAAAAAACTCCAGATATCAATGATTCAACCTTCTGGTTTCTTGCATAAATTGATCAAAAATTTGATTGAACAAGGTACCTGAAAAAAGTGATTCGTTTACTTAATCAAATTATGGTCAACTTACTTTAATTTTTGATGTAAAGTTGAATTTACTTTTAATATTCAAATTTTGATATTCATATTTCTTGGTTTATTAGAAATAAACAAGGCAAATTTATGTATATACATTTTTTTCAATTAGGAGAAAATACCTGTATTTCCATTAAGGGCCATCCATAAACCACTTGGAATTTTTTTGTGGTTTTAGACCCCCATATTATTTCCTCTTGTAGGATATTTTTTCGTAAAAAAAAACAATCTTTTTTGTAAGGATCGATAAAAATCACCATCCCTCCACTAAACTTTACGTGGTTTAGCATTATGATGCTCGTTTACTGATTCAAACCAGAATTTTTAACAGAACTTAAAAAATATTTATTATTAATGCGAAAATGCTTTCATTTGCCCAAAAAATTTATAATGCCTTTTCACAAAAAAATATCTTTGATGATAATAGCTAACACGATATTTGTTTGATTTGAAATCATAGCTATAGTTTTTTTCTTGGTTGCTCTCTACAACTAATCTGAATTTGTTAAAACAGGGGTGCTCAACCTTTTGGCCCTGCGGGCCAGATCTGATTTTTCTGAAGCAGTGGCGGGCCGGAACTAATATTGGTAAAAGTTCAAAAAGTAAACATTTTTTTTTCATGAAATTTATTTTATTAGGTTGTTTCAAGTGAACAAATAAATGAATTAGTGTTACAAATAATATTCATATATATTTATTTTAAGAAAGAAATTCAAAGATTACTTTAATGATTTTTTTTTATTTTTTTTTTGTTTTGATTGAATTTGTCTTGTAATTGGTTTTGTCGATTGAAATTAAATACCCTCATATCATTAGCTAAAAAAAACATTCAAATTTCGTCGATGCAGGTTTTTTTGAGGTTTGAAAAATCATCGACACAAGATAAAATTTATTGAAAAGAAATTTAGATTCAAATCTTCTTTATCAAAAAACAATGTTTGCATTTCGAGGTGTTTTTTTTATTTCAGCTAGTTTTTGATTCGTCATTCTTCAAATTTCTTAGAATAATATAAGTTTATAAAAAAATGCTTTTTGATTTCGTGACTCGTTTTGAAACAATTTTAAATATTTTAATGGTAGTTTATGCAACAAGTTGCAAAAAGAGGATTTTTTCAGCACGAGTCGTACATTGATCCAACGAGGTTCACCGAGTTGGATAAATACGAAGAGTGCTGAAAAAATCAAGTTTTGCAACGAGTTCCATACAACATTTTTTGCAATTCCAAAAAAACACACACTGAGTGAAATTTTATGCCAGATTTTCATGTATTTTGTCAAAAAATCGTTTAAATCAAAAAAATGTTGAAAAGTGTTACTTTTCGAAACAAGTGCTGAAAAGTTCAACTTGTTTTGCTATTCGATTCTGTTACTTTTGGTACAGAAAAGTAGGTTATTTCGTCGTTCAAGAATGACAGGAAAAATAAGTAGTTTCACGATGGAATTGCAAAAAAATACTTGCAGAGCTCATTATTTGCAATATGATTAGTATTAATACTAAATAAATAAATTGAGTGTCAAAATTTCAAAAAAAAAAGTCTTGAGATCTAATTTTTAGATAAAATAACAAATTATTTATTTGTTTAATTTTTGCTTTTGATATAACATGATGCTAATTTAACGTTTGATTTCGATTTTGCCTATGTATTTTTTTATAATTTTATTTCACATTTAAACATTCATTAACATTACATTTTATTTCACATTTAAACATTCATAAACATTACATGTTCAGCTTTAGGATCGGTCCTAGAACGATTTTGAAAAGCCGTCGCGGGCCGGATGTTAGGCAGGCCTGTGTTAAAATATATATTTTCAGGCATTTATTTAGTATAACATTTTTTTTCACAACACATGTTTAGCACGTGGTTGATTTTGTTTCGGGTAACTTTGTCAAATATCGTTTTTGTTACTTAAAAAATTTGATAAATTTGTCGGGAATCATCGACGATTATTCAATTAAAGTTTTTTTACAGTGAACTTTATGAAACGAAATTTTATTAGACTTTATAAGCTAGTCTTAATTTTTTTTTGGAAAAATGCAAGTTACAGGGCAAAAGAATGTGGAATATTTTTTTTACAAAATACCGTATTATTTCAAATATTCTCATGTTTGAATCAATTTTAATCTGCAGATTTTGCATACATTTATACGGTACGGTATCTTTTGATTGAAATCTGATTTAGCTTGTAGAAATATTTTTGAAATTGTTGTGACCGAGTTTTCGTAATTTTTATTTTTGTTAGTCCCCTAAAAAATATTTAAATACATTGAAAACTAAAAAAGTACGTTTCTTTTTATATTATTTTTTTAGTGATCAAAACTCTAACAAAAATGTCTGTTTTTTTCCATGTTCACATTTTTTTCCCGAAAAGTCCTAACATAACTTACAACTTTGGCGAAGACTCCATATCGATCAGAAAATTCCATCTCGAGGTACAGATGTTCTTTTACCTTTTATATGATTAGCTCTCAAAATTGTGTAGAGACTGTAGAGTAGCTGTTTTGCCATGGAAATCCTTTTTACGGTTCCGCTACAAAAAAAAATCCTGTTTTTGTTCAGAACATATCGAATAGGACTCTTCCCTCTATGATCATCGTAACCGGTCATGAAACATGCCCCTGCACACGGTTATGTGGAGCAGGATTAACCGTAATACCGGGTGGTTTCCCACACGGAATTGATACTTTTGTATCCTTCGGGGAATTCACTCTGCCTGTGCTGGAATTCCAGTGAGACCAGTCGGTTTAATTTGGAAAATTGAATTTCTGATTTCCACCTTCGATTGTGGAGGGTAGTTGATTTGGAGTGCAAGTTTTTGAAAACTTCAACTCTGCAAACACTGCCGAAATGTGTTGTTCTTACAGGACAATCTTCGACCAGGTTGAAAAGGCACCAACTTTTACGGGCACCTTTGACTTGGAATCCACATGTCGATGGTTAGTTTCGCCAAATTTGGCTCGTCTTCTGTTCAAAGCTCAGAAGACTTGCAACTTTTCCTGGTTATTGTTGAACTTGCCGTTGCAACGTAGCTGTCCCATAAAATGCAGTCCTCGTTTGGTTTGTGGTTTTTCGTTGTTTTATTTTTTTCCTGAGGGTTTTATTTGCGTTCTGGCACCAACACTGGATGATGGCTTGGAAATTTTATTTTCTCTGTTTCGATTTTGGCTTGTTTCAATTTTCTCTGGCTGGCTTTTCACGATGGTGGGGTCGTTTCGGTTTCTGGTTGTGTGATGGTGGCTTTCCGTTAACATATTTACCGCATGATTAAATTTTAAGCTGCTCTTTTTATTACCGGGAAACTATTTGGGAATGTAATTTATCGGATGCTGTCGAACTGGTCGAACGAGCATCGGAAACAAAAGGTGCCTTTTTTCTTGGGGCTGAGCTGGAAAAGAGTAACGAGCTTTTCATTTGTTTGGTTTTTAGAATGTTGCTGATGGGAATAAAGAGTTGGATGATTTGCTACATATTTCAAGAATAAGTTTGTATTGAGAAAACAGAGAATTATTTTAGATAATTTTATGTTTTCTTCTAAAAACTGATTGAGATTACGTTAAAGTATTTCACACAAAACCTAAATCATCAAAATACAGCAATTTTGAGAAATGAACTGCTTGCACATGTTGACAGCCAACTGATGAACAGTCAACCGAACTTAAACCCACCCTCCAACTTCACCATCTGTCACCGGCAACAACTCAACGCACAGTCAAGTGTTCAATTTTCCCTCAATAACCGATTCTGACAGGCTCCAAATCGGAATGCTTTTCATCCATCACCACAATTTTGAAGGTTGCCTCACGTACGTTTTGTTCAATTCTAGTTCCAGTGCCTGAAACGGCCAAATAAAAGACATGTGTTGCATAATTAAAACTCAAAACCTCCCTCCCTTCCTCATGTTTTGTGGATTTGACTGACTTCAGGCAAAAATAGCTACATCACAACTAGCAGCACATTTTAGTTTTGCAAAACGTGGGTGTTTTTGTTTGGAGGCTGTACGAGGAATAAAAAACCTACAATTGATTTAAGGTTGAGGGATGTCCCTAAATTACTTTTTTATTTTTCTTTCATCAACCTTCGATTTAAATGTCATGAAATCGTTTCTTTGTTTTCTTATAACACTTTTTTTAAACAATTTATTTTGTTGCTGGTGGGGTAGACCATTCTCAACTCAACAGTCATTCCATCATTCACAACCTTGGCCATTTTGGTGCAAACTGTTGCTTTTGCCCACTCAAAAGGATCCGGAAGGCATGTCTTTGCAGCGAGAGTCCCATACAGTCTTCACTCACACACGCCCGCCTCAACCAACAACTGAACAACAACCGTCAACGTCGACGGGATGAGCGCTGGGCTAATCAACATAATGTTTTGCAACCCAAAACCCCCCCCAAACTCCAGCCCACTGCCATGCAGCATCCATCGAGCCTACGCAAATGGGCATCACTCGCAGAACGTCACGTTCAAAACTAGCTAGGCAGCATACATATACCTCCAACACATTCAACCCCACCCTGTCCGTCACTTTTACAACAAATGTTCATGTGCTGCCACCACTCACTTGGCTTAAAAGAGGGAGGATGAGGGAGTGAGAGGTGATGTTTCCTGTAAAAAAAGAGGGGTGTGATGGGCCTACGTGAGTGATACACGGAAAACCGTGGAAATGCACTGAAAAAAACAAAACAAGATAACTGAAAAAAAACTGAACAATGCATGTGTTTGTTACAACATTTTGAATCTGATTTTTTCTGACTTTTTTATTCGCTCTACAAACTCTAAATTGATCATTTTTTAAAGTCTTTTTTCTTATTAAGTTTTAATTTTTATTTTTTACCTTGCATAAAATATTATAGTTGAACTTTAAATTACAAAAATCCTGTATTTGCATGTTTCAACAAAACTTGCTATTGAAACTTTGAGCAGCATGTTGTTTATGCTGTGATTGTTCAGGACAAGACAGTAAGCAGGAGAGCAAATCTCTTTCCTGTGAATTCGTTTGAACTTTTGATTTTGAATTGTTGATGCGCAATATTGTGTCATTTTTCTGAGCCTGCCACGTTACGGCTTTGGACATATTAATCCATTTTATTTTTGCCTTCCTCACCTCACTGAGGCAAGGACATAAAATCACTCGAAAAATGAACTTCTTAAATACACCTCCTACATATACCTTCACGTCTACCTATCGACTCAGAATCAAATTCTGAACAAATGTCTGTGGGGATGTGTGTAGACATGATTTTTTTCCCACACGATTATCTCCGAACTGGCTGAACCGATTTTGGCCGGATCCACCTTGTTCTGTTCGTTTTGGGGTCCCCTAAGACCCTATTAAATTTTATTCTGTTTATTGAAGTACTTTTAACGTTATGCCATGAAAAGGTTTTTTTGTAGCTGCAAAAAAGGGTGATTTTTGCGTAACATTAAAGGCCGGGTCTATTTGCTTACGCGCGAGAGTCGCACAGCATGCGTACTGCCCGGTTGCCACATTGCTTAAGCAGTGTCTGCGTCTCTTCTGGAAGAAGTCTGTATTAATTATGTTGCTGAATACATCATTATGTCTCGACTTTTTACTAAAATATACAACTCATAAGACATTGTTTACTTAGACTAGGAGGACAGCATGCAATTCCATCGTGCACCTAATGTTGGCATATCAGCACTTTTAAATTCAATTAAAGCCCCCCTCTTTTCTCCTTTGTTTTGGAGAGTTGGTAAAAAAAGATTTGAAAATTGCTTTTATGGTAAAAGCAACAGTTATAAAAAATTAAATGAAAAAAAAATAAAATTTAAAAAAACTCTAAAATAATTTGTAACTACAACCTAAAATACAACATGAATGTGAGGAAGACACCAACCACCTTAAGGTGGATTAAGTAACGTTTTTTCTTATAATTTTTTAGTATTTTTCGTTTCTTTGCTTGATTGGTAACAAGTTTAATTTTGTTAAATCGTGGGGAGTAATCAAAATTTATGTACAAAATTGTATTTTCTTTTTATAAACCGAATTGAAAACATTTGATAAAATGATTTCATTTCTAACCAACTTTATAGTTTTTTATACTAAAGGCGCTTTATATAAAATACATTTCTTCGTCATGACGCCTACTTCTTTTAGTCAAAGTGGTGTAAGTGATAAATTTGAGTTAGGGAGAAAGATTTTAAAATTTGCCATTTTTATTATACACTCAAAAAAATGAGTTCGCGTAAACGTGAACTGCGTTCATGCCACCGGGAACCAGGAAAAAAACTGTTCAACTTTTATAGTGCATTGCACCATGAAAGTGAACAGTTTTCTTCCTGGTTCCCGTTGGCATGAACGCTGTTCACGTTTACGCGAACTCATTTTTTTGAGTGTACTAAAATGGCTGTATCTTGGCACTGAAGTTACAAAAACTAGTTGTTAAAAAAGCAACCTACAAGATGGTATTGATTTAGAGCCAAAATTATTTTAGATGAATTTATGAGAGAAATTCGTGAAAATGCCATGCAAAAAATTTCATGTCTTCAACTTAAATATGCTGTCAATTAAAAATGACGAATTCCTGAATCAATATAAATACAGAAAATAATTGGTAGGACTCCTAACTATGATTTGAAGTGAAATACGGGGCAATTTGAACGCATTTTTCAAGGTTATAGAACAAAATATGATATTTTTATGATAACAGACAATTTTTTAGTAAATCGCAAATTGCGATGAGGCAAAAATCTATCGAAATACGGGTGAGCCCGAAGGTTACGCCACAACGCTTTTTTTTGGGACACACTAGTGACTATGTTAAGAGTCAACTTTGGTGGTATGTTTGACAATCATGCAATTTTCGCAAGAATTAGCATTTCTTTTAATTTTAATTTTGTATTTTTTTATTTGGATGAAACTTTGTGTGATTTTTTTCTTATGACCTAAGAAATTATGTTACATCATTGATTCTTCCATACAACTATCTATACAATTTTGGCAACCTGCCATACATAAGGCCTAATAATTTTTGATGATCTTCGGCAAAGTTATAGGTACCGTTCAAATTTCTTTTACAGAACAAATAGCTAATAAAAAATGCCCATTTTTATTGAACTTTTTAAGCAAAAAATTGAACTGCTCACATTAAGGCCATTGCAAATAGTTTTCAAAGTTTTTATCACCCTTTTCTTGCCCAAAAAAAATCAGATTTTTTAACTCCAACATCTTATTGTAAATAGAAGTATAATTAACTGAAAATAATGTGAAATGCATTTTCCTGCGTTGATAATCATACATAGCATGTTTGGGCTCATATAAATTTTTTTTTTCAATGCTTAATCCATCTTATTCTTGTAAAACAACTAGATCATGCATGCATGCATTATTTATACAAATGTTGAAACTTTGGCATTTACTTTAAACTTTGAAATTTTTTGTAAAGTTCTTTTCGATTTCAAATTTGATTTTATGTTTTAAAAATAATATCAAAAAATGTTTTTTCCCTTTTTTTAATTTTGTTTTTTTTTTAATTTATTGTTATTTTAAACATCCAAGAACGTGAATTTTCAAAAATGGCAGTTATTTTTTTGGAGCGGAAAGTCTAATGAGTATATGTTTAAGAGTGTACCGGAATTTTCTATCTAAAGAAACCGATTGAAAGTTTTTGAATGTTTTGAAATTTGTTTTTTTTAATTGATTATTTCAAAAACCTTTTGTAGGAACGGTTTCCGAAATTGTATAAAGTCGTGTGATGACGCAAAATTTAAATAAGATTCAGTAGAAACATTGATTTAAGAAGCACATTTTTCCTCGTGCAGTTACTTAAAACACAAAAACCATCCCAGTTATACCAAGCAGTCATTACAACTGCGGCATATCACTTTCGCTTTATTGTTCATTTGTTCACCCCTTTCTCCAACAACTCTAAACTCTGATGTCCAAAAATTTTCATTTTACATCCCCTCAAACCATGACCATATTTTTTACGCTTCCTGTTGAGATTTTCTACCGCAAAATAAGAGGTAAGCTCGTGGGAAGGGGGCATTTTTCCGATTCACGTCACTCATCTCATGGTCATATTATTGCACACACCTAACCAACATAAACAACAACAATCATAATAATCAGTGCACAGTGCTGCTGGCTTTTTTTATGTTCTCTCCAAAAATAACGGGGTGGTTCCGCCTCAGCTCGGTTGCGCTGGTCCAACCCTTCGGGAGAAAGGGGAGTTTTTACCAGAGAAAAATAACCCCACCTTTTTTAATAAAGCAAAAGGGCCTGAAATCAGCGCCGCAATTTTCACAAGAAAAAGACCAACTCCCACCACCTCTCCAAAGCTCACTCGCTCTCTCTCTCTCTCTCAAGGACAAAATATGATGGACAGTTGGGAAAAATGAAAGGCAAGAAGACAACAAAAAGTGAGCAACTCAGTCGGCATAGAAGAAAAGCACCGTTTGTTAATGAAAGAGTTGCTGACGGTCGTCGTCGTCGTCGGCCATGGGAAAATTTGCCTTTGTTCGCGGTGGAAAAAAACAACTTTCAATCTGTTGTTTGTGTCCTTTTGTGTGTTGGGTGATTTTTTCTCTTTAAACCTTTGAAATTTTAAAACCAAGTCATCTAAAGTATTACTTTTCGATACTTACGAAAAGTTCTACTTTTCAGCGCTAAAAAGTTGGCCGTTAGTCATTCGCGAATTACAGGAAAATGTAAATTTAATAAAGACAAAAATTGGGTATACGATTTAGCGAACCTGTTTTCATGCTCATTCGCATGCACTCCATGAAATGGTCGTTTCAATTTCGGTTGTTTAATAACTACAACTGCACTTTTTTCCATCACTAAACAGCAGTGACAGTTTTTGAGTGATTAAATGGTGAGATTCCACCGAAAAGAGCTGCTGGCCAAAGTTTTTCTTTCATCTCGCTCGATGCTGCTGCGCTTTTACCTTACCAACCTCAAAATTATTCCTTTTTTGAGATTTTTTTTTCTGTTCGTGGGAGTAACAAGAAAAAAGCAGCAAGTGAATTGGAAAAAGTTTTTCCCCCACCATCTGCGTTCTGACGGCTTCGTCAATTTTCTGTGGTTTTTATCTTCTTTCTTTTACTTTTTTACGTTCCACGTGGCCATTCGCCGAGATTGTGCTTTTAAAATGATTGTCTCTCAAATCAAATAAGCTTTGTTTGACTGCGGAAAATGGTTTGTAATGAATACGAGCTAATATTAGCATTCGGATTCAGATTTTGTTTCTGGAGGCAGTGAGGGGAAGATTAATGGTGCAAGTCAAGGAGGGAGATGATTACCTTCTGGTTTTGCGGAAGATTTCAAGCTTGCTTTGCTGATTGTGTTCGGATAGGAGTGAATTTAGCTCAATTTTCTTTAAAATATCTTTAATCAACATTTCACCTGGTGTCTGCAGCCGTGCATAAATCCTCAAAATCTTGTAAAACAACAATTCAGTGCACATTACCTGATTTATACAGTTTTCGCCCTCCCTCGCTCAGTCAGTAAGTCCAGAATAGATCTCTCCTAGGAGACCGTCTGGGAGGTCGTCTTGTCTAGTGCGGAATGGAATGGTGAGTGTCATAAAAATTTCAATCTAGCCAAGTTAACTTCGCGCTTGGTTTTCGCGGAAAATACTTAAGGAACCCACGCTGGATACTTTATGGCAGGGTGGCTGCCCATTTTTTGTACCCAACATGCTTTTTAATTTCTTTGCAATTATCCTTTTTTAAAGTTGTCGAGTGCATAATTGACAAAGGGAGCGCGTGGTCTTAAAAAATATTCGGAGTGAAAAGTGATTTTTATTTTGTGCGTGCCTTTTGTTTCGCATTTTTGTCGTGTATTGTGTGCTGCGAGGAGAAAATTACCCTCTGAAAATGCAGCGTCATCAGTGCATAATTGACAAAGGGAGCGCGTGGTCGTAAAAAATATTCCGAGTGAAAAGTGATTTTTTTGTGTGTGTGCCTTTTGTTTCGCATTTTTGTCGTGTATTGTGTGCTGCGAAGAGATTTGAAATTTGCTCGCGTTATCTAAATTGTAGAAACAGTAAAAATATACTGATAAGTCCAGCCCATAGCACTTATGCTCGGTTGGCACGCGTTCGATTAAAAAACTTTCTAAATCATCACTAATTTATCTTTCCGCAGCCGGCTGCCTAAGATTTAAAAAATTCAACCGATAAACAAAATGCTCATGGTCACATCACTGCCATTCGTGAATCCTGACCTCATACCCATCTACTAACCCCCTCAAAACTCATGTGATACTTTGTCGGAGAAGCAGTCGATTGGGCGGTCTCTATCACTCAAGTATCGGACTAACATTCCCATCCACTTCCCCGTGACCCTACCACTGGTCGTGGCCGGCCCCGGTATTGATCAGCATGATAGGGGCCTTTGAGAAGTTGCGAAGCGAGGAAAGATAGCACCCACTCATCTTCCACGGCTCGTGGATGTAACTTCTGGAGGTCCTGGTCAATAACGGAGTAGCAACTGCGGGTGGGCACCTATGCTTATGCTTAATTATCCTTTTTTAAAGTTGTCCACAACTTACTGTCTAATTCGCTGATTTTTGTTTACATTTTGTATTGTATGGAAAAATGCAAGGTGCCCAGAACGGGCTCAAAATTGGACTCGGTGTTCCCTGGCCGAAATAATTAGATCCGTATTGTTTGTTTGCCAATTAGGGTAACCAAGCCGTGTTAGGGAAGTCCAAAAAATGGTTATTTTCATCGATTTTTGTAATCAATAAATCCAATCCGTACCGAAAATCAAAAACCATAACATTTTGAAAAACGCAATTTCCACCGATACAATATAATAAGCCCAAAAGATTGAAGATCTGATAACCCTATCAAAAGTTATGAGCACCTAAGTGTCATTTGTACACATTTTAGAGGCCGGATCTCAAATATTTTGATGAAAAAGTTGTTCGGATCTATCCGGAGATCTGGCTCCTGGGATTTTGTTGATTTGAAACTCCCGGGAAAAATGAACAGATATATTTTTTTACTGCCTTAAGGCTTAAAAAACTTTAAAGTAATATAACTATTGAAAGTGAACAATTTTCATGAAACAGCCCCGTAGGTGTTGTTCTAATATTACGTCCAATGATTTTTGGGATTCTAGACCCTATACTCCATGTAGATATGTTGTAAGAAGTAAAATTTAGATAAAATTTGTAGGTTTGACATTCTTACTACAGAAACAAATATGTACATTAGGGTGTTTCAGCCAAACAAAAAAGTTCTCAGATTACGGCAAACCGAGGTTCCCCTTGTAGAGGGTACCCATAGGGACTCTCATGCCAAATATCAGCCCATTTGGTTGAGAATTGGCCTGTCCCCAGCGAGTTGAAATTTACATGGAAATTACTATGGGATTTTTGTACTTTTAGTTCAATCGTTCCTACAGATCTGGGGACAACATGGATTCACTCGGAATAAAGACAGGTGTGTAGGGGATGGTCCAATGAACAAATTCCAGAAGGAATTAGGTTTGTCCATTCTGTCCCCAAGGTGCGCATTGGATCGACGTCCGGTGTCTCCAGAATCAACGATTCACCCTTCAAATGTACGCATTGTCCTTAGTATGCTATGACGGCTAGCTGGCTAGACGACGCCCCATGTCAGACGGTGAACACGTGGGGAAGCATACACTCAAGTTTTGGCTCAGAAACATTCTTTAAAGTAATAGAATTACAATTATTGATGTTCCTGTAACAATTTGAACTATTCTAAATAACGTAACCTGATGATTTTGTAAAAATAATGCAATCGATGCTTCTCCACGTGTTCACCGTCTGACATGGGGCGTCGTAATTTTCACCTAGCCGTCATAGCATACTAAGGACAATGCGTACATTTGAAGGGTGACTCGCTGATTCTAGAGACACCGGACGTCGATCCAATGCGCACCTTGGGGACAAAATGTACAATCCTAATTCTTTCTGGAATTTGTTTATTGGACCATCCCCTACACACCTGTCTTTATTCCGAGTTAATCCATGATGTCCCCAGACCTGTAGGAACGATTGAACGAAAAGCATAAAAATCCCATAGTAATTTACATGTAAACTTTAAACCGCTGGGGACAGGCCAATTCTCAACCAAATGGGCTGATATTTGGCATGAGAGTCCCTATGGGTACCCTCTACTAGGGGAACCTTGGTTTGCCTGATTCTGAGAACTTTTTTGTTTGGATGAAACACCCTAATGTACATAATTGTGAGGAAGGCACCAACCACCATCGGTGGATTAAGTAACGTTTTTATATACAGCAATTCCATTTGAAAAGAGACTAAACCGAAAAAAAGTTCTCCGATCGGGCTCAAAATTTGTCTGAGGTTTCCTTGGCTAAAATAATTAGATTTATTTTTTTTGTTTGACCATTAGTGTGACCTACATCGTGCTAGGGTGGTTAGAAAAATGGCAATTTTCGTCATTTTTCGCAAAAACCACTTTTTTCAAAAAATCATATCTCCGCGCCATTCTATCCGATTTTAGCTGTCTTAAACGCAAAAGAAAGGTGATGAGTTTGGCTATTTGGGAAAAATATTAGTAAGTTCCAAAAATCTAGCTTAACTATTGAAAATTGTCGTATGAAAACTTAAAATGGCGTTTTGACCGTGTCTGGACCAAAGAGCCTATGTCTGAAAATATTTTTATCGAATTCCTCGGAAAATTTCAATTGCTGTATACATGGAGAGGAGGATTGTCCTAAAACTTACTGAAAAGTGGTTAGAATCTCTAAAAAAAGGTTAATCCTAAAAAAAATGTTGCAGTTGACAGCTCAAGCCAGGTCACAAAAATAATGGTTCTTATCAACAAAAAATAGAGTTTACTAATATAATGGACGAAAAAACAAGCTCGCAAGGTACTGATTGAAACTTCATACATTGTGAAAGCAATAAGATCGGTTACCCGAAGCATCGATTACGAACGAAACGAAGTTGACTTTATAGCTGTCGGCCACCATTGCTAGTACCAACCACTACCTTTTATCTACAAGGACTTCGCCGCCCTGGGCTCCTAAGTGTATGAAAGTATGGCACGGAGCGACGGCGCCGAATACCCATATTTACACAAGGAATTTTAGAGCGCCCGCCGCGGGATTCGAACCGGCGACCTCTGGATTGTGAGTCCAGTGCGCGGTCCGATTGATCCACACGGGCGGGACTCACGGAAGCATCGATTACCCGATTTTAAATTTTAGTATACACAGTAAAAAATTGTGTAAATTTGGAAGTTGTAATTTTTGAAGGCATATTACCATTTTTATGGTGTAATTTTACTTCAATTTAGACTGAAAAAGCGACATTACAACAGAGAAGAGGTAAAATTACGCATTTTTTCTGACATAAAAGGTGGTACCCCTTTCCAGATGTAATATTACCATGATTTTTTTTTCTGTGTAGGTATTAGTGGAACTTCGGTTAATCTAATCATGAATGTTTTTTCGTGTTTTTTACATTTTTATTTCCATAATTTCATTTGAGTTACATTTGAGGGGTTGAATGTTACACAATCTTCACTGCCGTAAAAGTGGAAACCAAATCGAAACAAAATTTGAGGCTACACCCAAAATTCAGAGTCGAGAGAAACGTTCCCTCGAAATTTATTGAGGGCTCAGTGCCAAAATCGAAAGATTAATGCAACAAACTCACACCATCATAACAAATGTGTTCATTCGTTAATTGAAACAATAAATCTCCAACAAGTGTCATACATCGACATCTGGCCACTCTTTAGTCACCAAGCTGTGGTGGCCGAGGCAGTTAAGTCATTGGGTTAGTAAGTCAAAGATCTCTGGTTCGATTCCCATAGTCGACACACTTTTGGTTTTTTTGTTTTTACGGATGAACTTTGTTTTTGCAAATAATCATCGAGGGAATAATTCTTTCGCTCATTTCGAGTTTTGTTCTCTGTGTCCGTGAATGGTACCACTATTCTCTCGATTCAAGGCCATTATTCTCTCGAGCGAGCGCTGCTGTGTGTAGGAATTTGTAGGAACAGGCATAGTGTCAACATTAAATTGTGAGTGACTTTAGTTCATTTCTTATACATCATACGAATGACAAAACTCAGAATAAAAATCCTTTTAGTCACATTGCACCATTTTGTAACTCACGGATTATTTTGTTTTAAGTCCTGAGTCAATTTTAAATCCAATTGTAAAATTGAACCGATTTATCGCCCAACCTGAAAAATCAATCACACCCACCAAAACTCATCCATCAGATATCGTCTATTTCCATGAGTTATTTGATGCGATTTGACGCACCCACGCACAGAGATTCTTTTTACCTCCCCAACATTTAAGGGGGAAAAATAGAAAACAAACACCCATTTACGATGCCACCCTCAAACCCCGCACCCAGCAAAAAAAAAAAAACTGCCTTCTTGCACATTTATTCACGGCGCGACCCCTCTCGCACTCTCGTTGCTCGCGAAGCCCATCGGATGTTATTTGTTATTTTGATCCTCGGATTACCGACCCGGGGACGCGGTGGAATCGGTCTTTACACACGTGTCGCTCCTCACCGCGCAAGGATGAGGCTGCTGTTGGCTTACAGTCAGTGATTCACTCACCCCACCCTCGTCGAAACAGTGGACCGTATTTTTTTCCTACTCCAAACGGTGGAAAATGCAAACGATAAGATTTGTTCCCGGGAGATGGCTCGGAACAGGTTGAACGACTAGGGTGGTGCAGTCTTAACTAGTGTTCTTTGATGAAATTGTTTTTTTTAAAGTATGAATATCCAAAACACTTCAAAATGCCAGTAGTAAATGCAACAAGTATTGCAAAAATGACGAGGCCCTGGCGAGTTTGATAAACACGAAAAAAATGGAATCACCCTAAAATTTCGCAAGATTTGTTCCTGTACTCGAGATTCTCCGGGATGCATTCTGGCAATGATCCAAAAGGAGCGAAAAAAAAAACTTGCCCACATGACTAGGCGGGTGCCGCCACATCCTACCTCCCTGATTGGAAACTCCAAGATTCCCTCCCAGAGTCATGTTATTACGATTATTATCCCACTCTTGTGTGCTTGTCTCGTGGGTCCCCTCCAACCTGCCGTAATCAGGGGGTGCGGCCGGAAACAAATCCCGGGCCACATTTGCGGCTTCTCCGCCTACCCCACCCCACCCACGAGGATCATGTAGATAAACAAAACCAACGTAATACCACCCGATATTGTCGTACTCGAGCCCCTGCCAGCTTGCAATAGATATGGCGAAGGACGATGATGTTCTGGTTCAGCACTTTCGTGGAATGCAACTAGGAAATGTTTGCTTTTTTTTGGCGCGGGGAACTTTTAAGAAAAGAAGATTTTTTCTCTGGTTATTTGTTTCTGTCAAATCGTGACGACTGGCGCAAACAGATGCCTGCTTCAAAGTTAATATATAGAGTTTTTCAAACTTCGTCTAATAGTCGACCAATTATGTTTTGAAAATTGCTATTTGTGTGGCTAGTGGAGAAGCTCAAGTTTGAAGATAAATACAAACAAATTTTCACCCAGGCTACCAATGAATGGATCCACTTGAGGCTGCAGTGCAATTAAAACAGGGTATGTTGGGGTATCATAAAAAACGAATCGTTTCTAAAAAGATTAATTAAAAAAAGTGAAACTTTTCGACACAAGGGCAGAAAAGTTTTACTATTCAGCACTGAAATGGGTGCTGAAAAGTTGCACTTTCAACACTTGTATCAAAATATAATGCGTTTAAATATTGTTTTGATTTGAACGGAGAACTGGAGAAACCTGTGGATATTTGACTTAAAATTATATTCAAAGGAAGCTTTTCGGAATTTCAAAATAGTAATTTATGCAATATGGTGCAAAAAGATTATTTTTTCAGCACGAGTCGTACATTTATCCAACGAGGTTCAACGAGTTGAATAAATACGTTGGGTGATGAAAAAATCTAGTTTTGCAACGAGTTCCATACAACGTTTTTTGCAATTCCGCAAACACACTTTTAGCAGAATTTTAGAACAAGTGTTTTAAACAAAATTCAACTTTTCAGCATCCATTTCAGTGCTGAAAAGTAGAACTTTTCAGAATTTGTTTTGAAAAGGGTTACTTTTCGATTCTGTTATTTTTGGTACAGAAAAGTAGGTTGTTTCGTCGTTCAAGAATGACAGGAAAAGTAAGTAGTTTCACGACGGAATTGCAAAAAGTTTTTTTTTAGCAAACATGTTGCATAAAATTTTATTTTGGAAAGAAGCAAAAATTCCTTGAAATCCCCAAAATCGTTAATGGATGTAAAATTTTACTTGGAAAAAAGCACTCAGTATTAAAAAAATTTGTGGCTATCCATCTCCGAAAAAAATATTTGAAAAGCTGAAAAAAAAATCAATACAATTTACTTTTTTGAGCAAGGCAAATTCGTCCTTTGTTTGCTGCCTTTTAACTTTTCAAATATTTATTTTCAGAGATGGGCGAGGATGGAAACTATAGGAAATAAAAAAGCCATGTTTTTTGAAAAAACAATGACCTCAAAACTTTTACTCGAAAACGGTGAATTAAATCAAGAAATCACGAATGTTATTTTTGACCATGAGCATGAGCATGAGCCTGCATTGACTGCCAATGAGCTGCTACGTTATTGACAGATCAGCTGAAGTTAAACAATGAATCAAAAATGATCAGTGGGAGCCAACCATCCGTTCACTGTTTAACCTCTGAAGATCTCTACTTTATTAGTCAATACCGGCGCCCTCCCAAGAAGCCTGCAGTTCAACGAAAGGGAGGAATGTTAGTCCGATAGTTGAAGTTGCAGACTCATCAAGCACATAGTTTTTCGCTATATACTTGTTGATACCGCTTGAGACCGTTGAATCCACAGCATCTCCTTCAAGCATCACGTGATTAATTTTTTTTTGGTTAGAAGGATAAGGTATTGGCTTTTCGATGCCTCCCGAGCTACGACGCTTTGGGGAGGACTTTCATAACAGACCCGTCGGCGAGCCTTCCGAGCAACGATGCTATGGAAAGGTCTTTCTGGTTAACACAAAAACTCACTCACACACAGTTATTTGCTCCACTTTTAACTCAACGATCCAAATTGTCAGTGCGTCTTTCGTTCATTATATAGAAATGGCTTTTTCACCGCAAAAAAATAAAACCTTATTCGAAAAATTTAAACAAAATCCACCCGACGCCGTGCCTTCCAATCAACGAAGATATAGGAAGGGCTTTGAAAATCACAAAAGAAATCACTTTTCACTCCGAATATTTTTTACGACCACGCGCTTCCTTTGTTTATTATGCACTGATGACGCTGCATTTTCAGAGGGCAATCTTCTCCTCGCAGCACACAATACACGACAAAAATGCGAAACAAAAGGCACACAAAAAAAAATCACTTTTCACTCCGAATATTTTTGAAAATGAAAATCCGACGACTATGAATAAATTAGCGATTAATCGCTGCCTGTAACACCTAACGAATAAGACTGCTGAGAATAGTCATGATTCTCAAATTGCCACGACTAGCTGTCATTCGTCAAGTTTACGATCGATGATTGTAACAACCCATTACTGCTGGCGGTAAAGGGGCAAGATTGTATTTTGATCGTAGCAAGTTGGCGACTAAACCCAATCATCATTTTTTTTCCCTGCCACAATCAACGATCAAGTGACAGTCAGGAGAAACGAGATCAAAGCATACTCAGAGGGCTTTTCTTCAGGCAATCATATTCGCTAGAAGAGATTTTATTTCAACCTTGTCCACTATTAACTCAACGATCCAAATTGTCAGTGCGTCTTTCGTTTATTATATAGAAATGGCTTTTTCACCGCAAAAAAATAAAACCTTATTCGAAAAATTCAAACACAATCCACCCGAAGCCGTGCCTTCCGATCAACGATGATGTAGGAAGGGCTTTGAAAATCACAAAAGAAATCACTTTTCACTCCGAATATTTTTACGACCACGCGCTCCCTTTGTCAATTATGCACTCAAGAAATCACGAATGTTATTTTTGATTACAAATCTGAAATTTTTTTTGAAAGCTTTTTCAAATAATTTTTTGATACTGTGTGTGTGTGTGCAACCAATGAAACGGGACCACGCGACCGCTTCTTACAAATTGAGTTGTTTCCATGTATTTTAAATGTTTTATTCTATACATGCAAATAACTCGCATAGGCAGTTGGAAGGTGTAAGCTCTGCCGAGCTTCGGTGACCCATTTCTACGCTGGCTAGCCAAGCGCGAGGTACCTCCGCTGAACCGACAAGCCCCACCCTAAAGAACGGTTGCATCAATTTGATCCAAACGTTATTCAGAACTTCCGGACCCTCGTCAAATGGACAAGGATCCAGCGCGTATATAATTGTTAGCAGTAACAGTATTCCTGATTCCAGTCATAGCTCAACGCTGCGAATCTGGACGGGGGATCGAACCTCGCCTTGAGCAATTTTGATTTTTTGTTCATGTTCAGGAATTTCAAGAATTTATATTTCCTTATCTTTCTCGTTGGGAGCAGATGGGAATCGAACCCAGAACTATTCGCTTATAAAGCGAACACCGTAGCCAGTATTATTATTTTTTTTATATTTTTTTTGAACAACACGATCTCGAACAGCTGTTCTATGCCGCGGAAAGCACAAATCCAAATCCCTCAGCTCCAGCACTCAGTTGTACATATTGGTCAACTTCCACTAGTCTTCTTGAGACCAAAATTTGATAGCAATCGCCACCCAGCGCCGTCCGGTATAAAACTGTCCGTAAGGCGAATTTAGTAATTCACTTGGTTGATGGCCGGCGCGGACAAAACAGTTTCCTTCTTCACCAGGTGCACAAGTTTTGAAAACATTCATAAACCGTTCGAATAATTTTGAAGACATTTAAATTTTGTCTAGAACATTAAAAAATGAAAACTCCATGTAAATGACAGGAGCACAAAAATTTGCGTCCGACCCGCAGCGCGGCCTACTTCGATCCCTTTTTCAAATAATTTTTTGATACTTTCTCAAAATCAATGTTTTTCAAAAATTTAGAAAAAATCCAATTAAACATATCAAAATGTCCACATTGTATCAAAAATCATAAGTGAATAAAATCGAATTTGAAAATTGTATGGAGAAATTAAATTAATGATGCAATAATGGGTCATTCGGACCTAAGTAATCAATGGACTTATTTCCATCCAAATGGAAAAATACAAAACTTAAAAACAGTTTTTCATGTGAAATTCTAAAGAATTGCTCAATGCCGATATTATGAATTACACAAATGTTACTTCGATGCAACAGTTTGTTTTACTTCGATATTTAGAATTTTCGATAACCATTGATGGCTAGGCAACAATCCTTTTGCAAAACTTTTTTTTCATTGAATCGTTGTAATCATGGATTGCATTTTTTTATTTCCTATAACAAAATCCAAGGATTATTGCAATGCTTTTATTTACATAAAAAAATGCAAGATGTTATGTTACACATGACCAAAATCACAAAGCACTTGGCACCGAGCAAACATTTTGCCCCACTCTCCCCTAAATCCATTGCCAAACATCGTCCCAAACGAGGACCATTTTCCGCCAATGCGCAGGCCGCCCCTAGACACAATTACCATCAATCATTGTACAGCGTCGAGCTTTCCATTAGAACACAATTCAATGACAAAGCGGTCGATGGGGTTGGGTGGGAAGTCAACCTACAGCACCGAGTGCCAATAGTAAACGTTGAATAATCACGTGGCAGTCAATAATGGCGCGCCAGCTGCTCATTCAGTTGGAGTTGACTGCAACAACAGTAACTTCAACACCGCCACCGATAATCACTTCCTGCCAATTTTTCCGC
Organism: Culex quinquefasciatus; assembly: GCF_015732765.1. Lineage (NCBI taxonomy): Eukaryota > Metazoa > Arthropoda > Insecta > Diptera > Culicidae > Culex > Culex quinquefasciatus. The sequence goes on from NC_051862.1 coordinate 201,454,859, forward strand.
GATTTGTGAATGATTGGAAAACTCGCCGGAACTAATGAAAGCTCTTTTGGCGGTAATGGCGAAAAGAAGTGGGAGTTCGTTAAAATTGACGGTTTTGTCCGCGGTGCTGACATTTGGAATTATTTGTAAACTAATTGGTTTCGTAATTTTGAATTTACAAATTGAGATAAACTTGTTCAATGTAACTTATGTCGCAAAAAAGTATGTCCATCTTGGTGAAATTTTTTTTCAACTTTTTCACTCATCCAACTTTCAAGACAATCTTCACCACGAACAACGGCGTCGTGGTTAAACACAATTTTGCACGAAACCCAAGCCAACGAGTCGCCTTGTGTGGCAGGAAGAAAGCAAGCACGAACCGGGACCTCCCTCAGGTCCCGAGCATCAGGTGGCCAAAACGAAGCATTTATACACTTTTGCAAAGCTGGATATCAATTTCCTCCGCATTCGGGGCCCCCCAAAGTGGCTTTCTCCCCAGGTTTGTGTTGGCCGCTCACGGCACGACCCACGAACGAGTGGCACTTTCTCAAAAACGCATTTTAGCGAAAATAATAAAAATAATGCAATATGTTATTATTATCAATTTACTCCTCAGCTTTCTCTCGCGGCTTTCCAGAGTTTCCGTACACCATTAGCATTTCCCTCCGGGGAGGTGCTCAAAGTGGCATATTTCTTCCATAATTCTACCACGATTTAGTCACATCCCACCCTGGCGTGCATTGAAAGCGGAAACAAATTTTAAATTAACTTCCGTTTGCGGTGTGGGAAAGGATCCGTGGATAAGCCTAACCGTTAAATTCAGCACCCCCAGGATTCCTCGGGCCAAACTTGCGATCCAGAGTAATCCAGGCGGCTACCTAATTGTAAGATTACCTGAAAGGTGACCATCAGTTCAGAACTGGGGGGAGTGTGGAGACTAATTACAACAATTTGTTCTGCAATTTCGATCTTGAATTACTTTACTTTTATGTCAATGACAAAGTCATCCCCAAAAATTACAATTTACCGATAAAATCAAACATAAATTACTTTTAGATACATGTGCTGAAAAATATCTTATAACGAAAATACTTTCTGTTACTTTTGGTAGCAGAAATTAGGTATTTTCATTACGACGAGTTTGAAAATGACAACAAAAAAGAAAGTAGTTTTAAGACGAATTGCACATTATAGTACTATTATTTTTGGCGATGAAAAGCAGCCAGTATGGATAAGAGCTACACTGAAAAAAAATATACACGTTAAAAAAATTGTTAATTTTTATTTTTTTTAGTCACTAAATCTTGATTTGCAAAAATAGTAATTTATGCAACAAGTTGCAAACAGAAGATTTTTTCAGCACTAGTCGTACATTTATCCAACGAGGTTCACCGAGTTGGATAAATACGACGAGTGCTGAAAAAATCAAGTTTTGCAAAGAGTTCCATACAACATTTTTTTCAATAGGGTAATTCTCCGCCAACTCACACAGCAGTTGCCCCGACCCCTCTTCGATTTGCGTGAAACTTTGTCCTAAGGGGTAACTTTTGTCCATGATCACGAATCCGAGGTCCGTTTTTTTTGATATCTCGTGACGGAGGGGCGGTACGACCCCTTCCATTTTTGAACATGCGAAAAAAGAGGTATTTTTCAATAATTTGCAGCCTGAAACGGTGATGAGATAGAAATTTGGTGTCAAAGGGACTTTTATGTAAAATTAGACGCCCGATTTGATGGCTTATTCAGAATTCAGAAAAAAACGTATTTTTCATCGAAAAAACACTTAAAAAGTTTAAAAAAAATCTCCCATTTTCCGTTACTCGACTGTAAAAATTTTTGGAACATGTCATTTTATGGGAAATTTAATGTACTTTTCGAATCTACATTGACTCAGAAGGGTCATTTTTTCATTTAGAACAAAACATTTCATTTTGAATTTTCGTGTTTTTCTTACTTTGCAGGGTTATTTTTTAGACTGTAACAATGTTCTACAAAGTTGTAGAGCAGACAATTACAAAAATTTTAATATGTAGACATAAGGGGTTTTGTTTATAAACATCACGAGTTATCGCGATTTTACGAAAAAAAGTTTTGAAAAAGCTGGTCGTCATCGATCATGGCCGTTCATGGTCACCCGCGACAGACACGGACGACGAAACAAATAGAAACGCAAAAAGTAACTTTTTCAAAACTTTTTTCGTAAAATCACGATAACTCGTGATGTTTCCAAGCAAAACCCTTATGTCTACATATCAAAATTTTTGTAATTGTCTGCTCTACAACTTTGTAGAACATTTTTACACTCTAAAAAATAACCCTGCAAAGTTAGAAAAAACACGAAATTTTAAAATGAAAAATTTTGTTCTAAATAAAAAAATGACCCATTTGGGTCAATGTAGATTCGAATAGTTTATTAAATTTCCCATAAAATGACATGTTCCAATTTTTTTTACAGTCGAATAACGGAAAATGGGAGAATTTTTAAAACTTTTTTAGTGTTTTTTTTACGAAAAATAGGTATTTTTCGGAACTCTGAGTACGTCATCAAATTGGGCGTCTAATTTTACATAAAAGTCCCTTTGACACCAAATTTCTATGTCATCACCGTTTCAGGCTGCAAATTATTGAAAAACACCTCTTTTTCGCATGTTCAAAAATGGAAGGGGTCGTACCGCTCCTTCGTCACGAGATATCAAAAAACGGACCTCGGATTCGTGATCAGGGATAAAAGTTACCCCATGGGACAAAGTTTCACGCAAATCGAAGAGGGGCCGGGGCAACTTTTCCCGATTTCGTGTGAGTTGGTAGAGAATTACCCAATACCGAAAAACACCCTTTGAGTGAAATTATTTGACATATAATTTCATGTGTTTTTTGTCAAAAAAAAAAAAATACGTTCAAGTAAAAAAATGTTGAAAATATTACTTTTTGCAATTCTGTCGTGAAACTACTTACTTTTCCTGTCATTCTTGAACGACGAAATAGCCTATTTTTCTGTAACAAAAATAACAGAATCGAATAGCAACACTTTTCAAAATAAATGCTAAAAAGTTCTACTTTTCAGCACTGAAATGGGTGCTGAAAAGTTGAACTTTTTAGCACTTGTGTCGAAAAGTAACACTTTTCAACTTTTTTTTATTTAAACGATTTATCAACAAAATACATGAAAATTTTACATAAAATTTCACTCAATTAGTGTTTTTCGGAAATGCAAAAAATGTTGTATGGAACTCGTTGCAAAACTTGATTTTTTCAGCACTCTTCGTATTTATCCAACTCGGTGAACCTCGTTGGATAAACGTACGACTCGTGCTGAAAAAATCCTCTTTTTGCAACTTGTTGCATAAACTACTAATTCAAAACAAGTGCTGAAAAGTTCAACTTTTCAGCACCCATTTCGGTGCTGAAAAGTAGAACTTTTCAGCATTTATTTTGAAAAGTGTTGCTATTTGATTCTGTTATTTTTGCTACTGAAAAGTGGGCCATTTCGTCGTTCAAGAATGACAGGAAAAGTAAACAGTCTTACGATGGAATTGCTAAAATTACTATTTTTTTATTTTCTTTATTTGTTGACATGTTTTAGGACATCAAATGCCAAAATATCAAAATATTACTTTTCGAAATAAGTGCTGAAAAGTTCAAAAATTATAATCAAAGAAAAAATACCAATTTCGTAGAGAATTGCTCAATATTAGCATTTTGACGTTCCATTACAGCTTATAAAACACGTTTTCAACTGAAATCGAGTGATAAACAGTTCAATAGGAAGTGAGTAAGCAATTTGCTAATTTTACTTACTTACTTTTTCATTTCATTCATGGATACCGAAGCAATCTGCTTTACATCATCGATAATAAGAGTATTGAAAAGTACCAACTTTTTACTGTTCCGTTGTGAAACTACCAACTTTGCCATCGCCAAAAATAACGGTATACTGAATTTATTATTATAGCACATATTTGAGTGCTCAAAACCTAAAGTTTTCAGCACTTGTATAGAAATGATTTATATATTTTTTTATGTCAACTTTTGTTTTGTTTTAACATGCCTGACTACCGTAAAATTTGTGAATATAAATCGGGACTTCGGCAACCAAATTCAACCAAATTCAACCAAATTTCCGGACAATGCACAGAATGGTTAGCCAAACAAAATATGTTTGTTATTGTTTACATTGCGTGCACTAGGTTTTTTTTTTAGATTAATCGTTAAATCGCGTTTTTTCAGAACGTCAAAAAGCGACGTGCGACTAGATAGCACGAAAACGTCAACTTGTTTTTGAGAGAAAAACATCGTTTGTTTGCCCACCATTAAATTAACGAAACACTACAATTAAACTCCCCGCACACCAACCAAAATACGGTCCCATTTCACGCCATTACCGCTCGTCAGCCGGAATTGATTTGACTTAGTTTCGTCGTTTATGCTTTGTCTTCTTCCCCCAAAACGCCAGCTGCCCCTTTTGGGCGGCCCTGACTGACACTTATCACTTTTACTCCGGCTCCACACCGGTGAGTGTCACCTTTTCTGATGTAATTACGTAAAGAGCGATTTTCCGGCCCGGTGGTCCACGTGGCAGAAGGAAAAAACTTTTTGGAAGCACTTTCTTCTTAAAGCTAGGTTAATGCTCGCTCGCGCAGGGAAATGGCCCCGCGGGAAGGTGAATAAATTAATGAAAATGATAAATTGCCGCCGCGGTTTAGACGAAATTCCATTACGCTTGAGTCTATTTGGTCAAGGGACCAAGGTTTTGCCTCGCTCGAGGGGGAGGATAATTATTAAGATTACATTGTAATCCTTGGACCAGAAGGACATCTGCACGGGACAAGCTGTTTTGCGCGGTAATAAGGGACTTACCCGTTCCGTGTCTGTGCGAAGATAGTACAAAATCTATTATTAACATAAATTGAAAACCAATACACATGCTGCCGGAAACGGAATCCTTGCCGGAAAAAGGGATTCACTGTAATAAGACGGTAATACGAGGCCAATAACAGAAATAACGATGATATGATAATAGTAAAGAGATTCCGCGCCCCTCCTGAAACCAGAATCCATTCTCTTCGGGGAACAACCCGAGGAATCCTTAACCCTGAAGACCTGCCGCAAGGGTGAAAGCCACCATTGACACACCCTCGGTAATCCCGGCTACTAATTCAGCTCACCTCTTTTTTTTTGCGCTGCCGAAATAACTTTTGCTTCTTGCTACACTCAGCTTCCCTTGAAGTTTTCTACAAATTCGTTACTTTTTTGGCAATTTTTTTCTTCTGTATTCATTAAGAATGCTTTTATTTACCAGAAATTTGAAAAAAAAAATTAAATTTCCAAAAACTACTGAGTGTGCTCCATGAAGTGGTCCAAAAGTCAGATCCAGGAACCGAAACCGTTGTCTGTTGCCAGAAACACATCTTGTTGTACTTTTCCCCCCTCTCCTCTTTCCTGTAATTCCTTGGGTTGGACGTCGAGCAAGGTACAAATTGAATAAAAATCAGATCGTAATCATATCTTGTGCCCACTGCCCACTTCATGGGTGGGTGGATTCCAAATAATCTACCAATTTGTAGCGCAACGAGATATAAACAGAGAGGGACGGAAATGAGTGTACTGGAAGATTTGGGCGGGTGGGGGAAGTAAGACGGTGGAAATCAGTTGGATTTGAGCTGGGGGTCGTCCTTAAAAGAGGGAAAAAAAATCAATTTTTTTTTGAAAAATTTTAGCCTCGACGTGAGAATTTCAGAAAAAGAGGCGATTGCAAGACAAATTAATTTGTACAATCCTTTTTTCATTCAAATGATCAACAATCGTCTGCCTGTGTGGATAAATCAGACCACGCGCAGGACTCACAATCCAGAGGTCGCCGGTTCGAATCTTGAGGCGGACGCAAAAAAAAACTATGTGTAAATCAGGGGCGCCGACTCTGGGGGGGCACGATACTTTTTGCCCCCCTTAAAATTGGGCAGGGGGGGGCAGCCCATACATTGTGCCCCCCCAGAAATTTTAGAAGAAAAATATTCTTATTTTGAATATTACAAAAAAAAAATCACAGAAATAATTGAAAATAATATTTAAAACTGAATTGGAATTGGATAGAATTCTTGTAAGCGAATCTGTAAAATAGTTCAAAAACATTTGTTGTTTTTTAAATCGACAACGTTTCATCTATACTACTGCGCTCTCTTATGCTAACAAGGTAGGAAAACCAGCAAGCTTAGTATACAAGAGCAAACTTACGCAAACTCTTGTCAAAACAATCATCAAGTTTTCAGACGCAACATTCTGCGATTTGCCATTGTAGATCAGGATTTAGCGAAAATGAACTGAAACACTTTTCAAAATGGTCATTTGATGACAGCTTTACATTAAAAAAAAAATGCTGATAAATTCGATATTTTTTTGAGTAATTTTAGGTAATTTTTTTTTTGATTTCTTTTTAAAAATTGCAAATTTTTGGTCGTATCAAATTGTCATAATGCTTTTTTTGATTTTATTAAAAATCGTTTGTGTACCTTTTTGGTTATTCTTAAATTCTGAAATTCTTAAATTCTTAAATTCTGAAATTCTTAAATTCTTAAATTCTTAAATTCTTAAATTCTTAAATCCTTAAATTCTTAAATTCTTAAATTCTTAAATTCTTAAATTCTTAAATTCTTAAATTCTTAAATTCTTAAATTCTTAAATTCTTAAATTCTTAAATTCTTAAATTTATAGGTTCTTAAATTCTTAATTTCTTAAATTCTTATTCTTATTCTTAAATTCTTAAATTCTTAAATTCTTAAATTCTTAAATTCTTAAATTCTTAAATTCTTAAATTCTTAAATTCTTGGGATTCTTAAATTCTTAAATTCTTAAATTCTTGGGATTCTTGAAGTTCTTGATTCTTAAATTCTTAAAGTTCTTAGGATTCTTGGGATTCTTAAATTCTTAGGTTCTTAGGATTCTTAAATTCTTAAATTCTTAAATTCTCTTAAATTCTTAAGTTCTTAAATTCTTAAATTCTTAAATTCTTAAATTCTTAAAGTTCTTAGGTCTTGGAATTCTTAAATTCTTAGAGTCTTACATTCTTAGATTCTTAAATTCTTAAATTCTTAAATTCTTAAATTCTTAATTCTTAAATTCTTAATTCTTAAATTCTTAGAATTCTTAAATTGTTCTTAAATTCTTAAATTCTTAAATTCTTAAATTCTTAAATTCTTAAAATTCAAATTCTTAAATTCTTAAATTCTTAAATTCTTAGGATTCTTAATTCTTAATTCTTAAATTCTTGATTCTTAAATTCTTAATTCTTAAATTCTTAAATTCTTAAATTCTTAAATTCTTAATTCTTAAATTCTTAAATTCTTAAATTCTTAAATTCTTAAATTCTTAAATTCTTAAATTCTTAAATTCTTAAGTTCTGATTCTTAATTCTTAAATTCTTAAATTCTTAAATTCTTAAATTCTTAAATTCTTAAATTCTTAATTCTTATTTTTCTTAAATTCTTAAATTCTTAAATTCTTAAATTCTTAAATTCTTAAATTCTTAAATTCTTAAATTCTTAAATTCTTAAATTCTTAAATTCTAAATTCTTAAATTCTTAAATTCTTAAATTCTTAAAGTTCTTAAAGTTCTTAAATTCTTAAATTCTTAAATTCTTAAATTCTTAAATTCTTAAATTCTTAAATTCTTAAATTCTTAAATTCTTGATTCTTATTTGAATTCTTAAATTCTTAAATTCTTAGATTCTTAAGTTCTTAAATTCTTAAATTCTTAGGAATTCTTAGGATTCTTAAATTCTTCTGAAATTCTTAAGTTCTATTCTTAAATTCTTAAATTCTTAAATTCTTAAATTCTTAAATTCTTAAATTCTTAAATTCTTAAATTCTTAGAATTCTTAGAATTCTTAAATTCTTGATTCTTAGTTCTTAAATTCTTAAATTCTTAAATTCTTAATTCTTAAATTCTTAATTCTTAAATTCTTAAATTCTTAAATTCTTAAATTCTTAAATTCTTAAATTCTTAAATTCTTAAATTCTTAAATTCTTAAATTCTTAAATTCTTAAATTCTTAAATTCTTAAATTCTTAAATTCTTAAATTCTTAAATTCTTAAATTCTTAAATTCTTAAATTCTTAAATTCTTAAATTCTTAAATTCTGAACAAATAAATTGATGTTAAATTTTCGATTTTTAAACATTGTTTTTGTAATTTCCAAATTTCAGATTTTTAAATTTCTGAATTTCAACTTTTGATTTCTTAACATTTTTTAAGCCTGAGTTTTTAACCTAGGGTTTTAAACTTTTTAATTTTGGAATATTTTTTTCTGTTATTTTTATCTAAATTGCAGATTTGAAAAAAAATGTTGTTTTTAATGTGTATTTTCCAATTTCTAAAGTTCTAAATTTTTGCTTTTTTTTGTTTTCATTTTTAGAATATTTGTGTTGTTGAATTTTAAATACCTGATAATTTTCATTATTGACTGTTACTTCTGGGAACAAGTGAGAATATGCCAATTAGAAGGAATTCGCCTTCCAAACATATACAAAATTCCCCCAATAAACATTCTCAATCACGTTTTAATAAATTATCTTTTTCAAAAAAATGGATTCCGGATGAAAAAAACTCTTATTACATCGCAATATTCAAATTGGTAAAATTCGTGATATGCAATAAACTTAAACATCAAATCGCCACTCTCACCTAACGATTTCGGAAAACAACCGTGCCCCCCCAACATTTTGGACTAGTCGGCGCCTCTGGTGTAAATATAGGTATTCGGTGCCCTCTCCCCGTGCCATACCTTCACACTTAGGAGACCCGGGAGGCAGAGTCTTGTTGCAAAAAGAGCGATAAACACTTGTGGATTAGTTGACGAAACCGCAAGGTTCAAGAGGGCCACATTATAAGGTGTTACGTCGATTCCGCCGAAATGGATCCAGTAGACTCGTATCCAACAAAATAATCACTAACTCACTTATTAGCTAACTCACACACTCTATATTCAGTAACTCACTCACTAGCTTGCTCACTTTTTGGCTTTTTGATACAATTATTTGGTTAGTCACTCACTAACTCACTCACCACCTCAATAACTTACAAACTCATTTGTTAACTCGGTTACTAGCTTGCTCAGGCAATGACCCACTTGCTTGTTCAGTCACTCACCAGCTCACTCACTCACCAACTCACTCATCAACTCAATCATTAACTCACTCAATAACTCACTCACTAACTCACTCACAAACTCACTCACCAACTTACTCACTCTCTCACTCACTTTCATAATTATTAACGAATTCACTAGCTTACTCACTTATTTGCTTACAATAACTTACCAGCTCACTTATTCACTCGCCCACTCAATTACTCACTCATCAATCCACTCACCAACTCACTCACCAACGCACTCACCAACTCACTCATCAACTCACTCATCAACTCACTCAATAACTCACTCACTAACTCACTCACAAACTCACTCACCAACTCACTCACTCTCTCACTCACTTTCATAATTACTAACGAATTCACTAGCTTACTCACTTATTTGCTTACAATAACTTACCAGTTCACTTACTCACTCGCCCACTCAATTACTCACTCACCAATCCACTCACTAACTCACTCACCAACGCACTCACCAACTCACTCACTCTCTCACTCACCAACTCACTCATTCTACCACTAACTCTTTCATTCACTAACAAATTCACTAGCCTGCTCACATATTAGCTAATTAACTCACCTACCTGTTCAGTCACTCACCAGCTCACTAACTCTCTCGCCCACTCAATTACCGCTCATGCATTCATTAACTTGTTCACTAATTTGGTCACTTATTGGCTTACTGACTCACTTACCTGTGTCAGAGACTCACCAGCTCACTCAACCACTCAATTACTCACTCACTAGTTTGTTCACTAGATTTCTCACTTATAAGAATACTGATTCTCTAACCTGTTCAGTAACTCACAATCTTACTCACTCACCCACTCCACTTATTCTCTAACTCACTAAATCACTCACTCACATAATAAAGCCCTTACTCACTTTCTTATAGATTTCTCACTCACTTTGTAAATATCTCAAAACTATTATGGATGCATAAAAAATTACTTTATTTATTTATTTGTGAGTTTGTTGATAACCAACTTGATTGTTTTATGTTAAAAACCTATTTTTTGGAATCTTAATCGGTGAGCAACAATTTAAGGCCACTCCATTTTGATGCTTTCCTACCTTAACTTCAGCTCTGGCCTGGCCCTTATTCTCACTTTATTTGTCGTATTTTCCTATACTCTTACCAAAAAGGTAGGCTTCGGGATACCATTATCGATGGCAGTTTTTTTGCTCTCTCCAGTCCGTTTTGGAATTTTTTGGACTGATGATTACAATCTCGTTGACTTTTGCCATTCTTGCATACCGAGTTGCAGTTGAACCTTTTCGTTTCGAAGGCATTGTGCAATTGCTTACAATTTGGGGGGAAGTATTTTTTGGTTGCTAACGAGTCCTTCCGTTTGGCTGGTTCGAGCACTCGTTAGGCAGTTCGATTAAGATTAAAATTAATTATGGGATTTCCGTCGTGAGAAAACTGCGCGTCGTTTTGTCACGAAATTTGATATTCTTCGCATGTTTCCCGCGCTGCAAATCGCCTCACCATAATCTGTTTGATTCAGCTGTTGTTTACATTCATCGTTTTACTTTCGTAAGTAGATAATGCTATTAAGCACAAACTTTAAAACTCATTTCACTCAAAAACTGTCTGCGGAATTTCGATGTTTTGCCAGAGTTTCCGGTCTAGTGAGGCAGAGACTCTTCGTCTCTCTCTCTCTCTATAGTCAAGGGTGCGTTTCTGTCCCTTAGTTTATCCTTTCGTGACAAAGAGCTTTGCGGGCTGGTCGGTCGGTTGGCGGAGGATGGATATTATACTTTAAATTTAATAGTAGTGTCATTTTCACTTAAAAGCTCTTTCGTTTCCGCTCTCTTGGTGCGGCCTGCCTTCTGGCAGGTTGAAAAGTGTTGTGCAATTTTCCTCTTTCTAGAACCACCGGAACCGGGAGGGAGCTAAAATATTGTAGGTTGTTGTTCTTTGGACACCAGGCTGCTTGCCTGGTTGGCCTGGAGTGCATGTGAGCTTCTTTAATGCAACGCTTCCACTTTACCGAACAACCATCTCAACTCAAGTCACTGGGTTTTGCTCATTAGAGATTCGGTGCTGCAAATATTACATGTCCCCCCCTCCCCTCCCCCTAATGTCGTGACTGCAGTTCGAGTTCTTAAAATATGTTAAACATTAAAATGTGTAAATTTTTGATGAGTTTTTGTTTCTTTCCATTCGCGTGGCCAGGATTCGTCGGCAGAAGTGACTCGACAACGGCGAGCGGTGGGACGGAATACAACACGGCACTTCAGTGAACAATCCAGAGTTGTTTCGCAGCTGGATCGGAAATTGGCGAGCTGGAATCAATCGGAACGGATTGAAGAACACGACCGGTTTGAAGTTGCTCGAAGGAAAAATGATAGCAACAGTACGCCGATTGGGGTTGTTGGGAATGAAGTTGATGGATATGGTGAGTAATAATGATAAAATTCGTTTGAATATTACGTAGCACCGTATTCTGCACTATCTGATTCGCTCCCCCTCCCCCAAACGAAACAAAATTTTGAACATGTTTCAATTTTAATATTTACTCATTTCATATGTCTCTTTATAAAGAATTTTTGAAAATCTAACTTTTGGTCAACGACAATATTTAGAGATAATCAGAACTTAAAATTTTTTTAAGAAGGAATTTTGCACCATTAATAATAAGGATCCTGATAGAGCAATTCCAGCCCAAAACAGGAATTTTTCAGGTACTTTTTTCTCGACCCTCTCCAATTTCAATGAAACTTTGTAGACATGTTATCCTACGCTTATATAAGCCATTTTTGTGTATATGGAGCCAGTTCCACA
>NC_051862.1:201594026-201689051 GCF_015732765.1 Culex quinquefasciatus
GGCTAAATTTAAAAAAAAACATGACTGGAAGTTAGACTTGTTTTCTGTGACTATGCCAATGTTTAAAAAATGACATTTTTCTGGAGTTAACTTATAAAAATTTCCTCTATATTATTCGAAGTTAAGTATGCAGTATTTTTGTAGTGTACCAAACTATGCCCCTATGCATTTTTTAGAATTTAAATGATAATGGTAACGTTCTATAGTAGAAAATGTGAAAAACAGGCATAAAATTGAAAAAGTTGCTGTTAAAACATGAACAAACTAGATCGATAAATGATAATGATAGGAGGTGGTAGAATAAGCCAAATACTATCAGAAATAAATATAAACTAAACAAGATAAATGCAAATTATAATACTAAAAATATAACAAGAAGAATATAAAACACGTGAATTAAAGTTTTCTGTAGAACAAAAGTGTTCAAAATGACTTCCTGAACACGGGAAAAATAAAAATCTTTGAGCAAAGAGGGTTAATCACTCGTTTGGAATTGAAATTGCTACTAATCATGTTTTATTATCAGTTCCAATGGTGATTTCTCACGTATTTTTAGATTGATTGGCAAAACAAAAACACAAGTAATTTTGAAAAGTAGTGCTTTTAGAAAAAGTTGTACTATACAGCACTCGAATGAGTGACGAAAATTAGGTCATTTTATCAGTTTAGAATGACTGCAAAAATAGATATTTTCAAATCAGAATTTCAAAAAGAATGTTTCGTGCTGATAATAAAGCTAAGCAACGTTTTGATTAAATAGTGGCTTTATAGTAAGTAGTCACTTTTTCAAAATACAAATTGTGCTATTTTAAATGAAGAATATTGTCGAATAAAAATAAATTCGCATTTTTATTTAAGTTGACTCAAATTTGAAATTACAATGTTATTTTTGCTTTTCTCAGTATCACACAAAATGGTTTTTTGTGAACTTATTAAGTCTTATCGTATAAGCTTATAAATAAAAAGTAAAAAATTGTCTAAAATTCAACAATTTTTTTCGATATTTGAAAATATGGAGATTTAAACAAAATAGACAAGCTTTAATTTTAAACTACTTAAAGCATTCTTTATACCTTAGTAACTATATGAACTTATATATAATGAAAGAAAAAAATACGACTTAAAAAAAGTCTAAACGGTTGGTTTTCTTCAAGTCTGAGATATAGATGATTTTGTTTTTCATAAAATTATTTTTTTAGGTCCTTTTCGGTATTTGTAATTTTGTAATTTTACTTAAATAGATGAATTTTCTTAGCAATTAACCTTTTTGTTTTGTTATCCCGGAAACAGAGAAGTCTATAAATAATAAGCGTTTGAAGATCCGATTCAAAAACATATTTAAATAAAGAATTAATAAGAAACAGCCACAAATTTTGAGATTATATTTCAAAGACCAGCGATAAACATTAACATAACTTGTTTTTTTAACTCATTCAAGTATGACGACTTCTTTTATTGTCTTTTTAAAAAAACTATTAAAACGTTATTTGCTAAAATTGCTTAATTGGCAAGTTTGATAGCTAGTCCAATGCATATTTAATATCAAGATTTTGTATCCTACCTTTTTTTTGTTTTCATTTTATGATCATTTAAAAAAAAAATTCCCACAGATCTGAAAACATTAGGAATAAAAATATGTTCATAGATCACTTGTTATAAATAACAAAATGCAAAATTGTGGCAGTAGCATTATTCTATAAAGCGTTTTGTGATTTTTATCCTAAACATCTCGATAATATGGCTTTTTAATTTTCCGTCTTAATATTTTAAATTGTATTTAATCTACTCCAACATTTGATGTGGTCGAAATAAGTGTTTTCAGTCTACTCAATTAAAAAATCGGAAAATTTCACGGAAGTTGGACTCGTTGACGTTAAGATTTGGACGCATGTTTGCTGAGTTATCATTGCCTTAATAAATCAACACTATTTTGGTGATGCAAAAAAAAAAGTTTTTCCTGTATGATTTTCTTTCAGAGGCTGCTTGTATTTTAGCAGCCATTGGTTCAATGTTCAATGTCTTTACAGCTTGGGCATGACTTCTACAGGAAAAAAAGTCACGATTAAGAAAATAAAGTTGGGTGGAACTAGAAAATGGAGCACGATATCTAATTTCATGAAAAGCTCTCTTCTCCGCAAGTATAATTTCTCAAATACATTTTTTTTTTTTTTCATGGCATCACTGCCGAATGAGTAAATGGTAAATGGCTTTTTTTGGGCAATTCAATATTGTGTTCAAAAAGTTAAGTTAAAAATTTATAATTTTAGAGTGTTGTTTCATATAAGTTCCAAACAATACCAACAACTTTGCCGAAGACATGAAATGAAATGATCAGAAATTCCATTCTCAATATAAGAATTTTGAATATTTCAATAGCCTTATTGTATGGACAGCTGTCACTAATTAATGGATTAAAGACTTCTTTGGGAATAAAACTAGACACAAAGTTTGATCAAAAACTGATAAACTGGTTGAGAAAAAAAAACTTTCTGCATAAAGCTTATTTTGGAAGTTTTCGGCTACAGCCCTAAAACATGTTTAACGTGCTGAAAAAATATGTTTCAATTTCAAGAGATTTTTTTTAAAAGGCTATTGTCATATGTTTATAGGACCTTAAAAAAACTCTAGATTTAAATCAAAGTGCAGCAGAATGAACCAGAACTCATATAAATGATCCTTACAAATGTCCTCCTCTCGTTTGTGGGTTCACCACGGAAGATGGATTAGGTGTAAATTGTGCTTTCGAAATGCAAAACTAGGTCACTCTGCAAAGAGATATCAGCAAGAAGTGGGGGAGGGAGAACTGAGAAGCTGTATAGGGATCAACCACGAGTCGAGAGCCTTAAACAACGAACGCGAGCGGGGGATTTGTTAGCTCGACAAGGACTTGAACGCTAATGATGGCCGTGGGATTTGTACAAGTGCTGGTCACAAGCGTTTCATGCTACACGAGTAGCAGAACAGTAATCCAATAAACGGGGAAATGTTTGTCGGTGGCCATGTTTTAGCTCGGTGCTTGTGGAATTTCAAGGCTTGATATTCAAGATTGTTGGAAAATGGATTTCAACTGATTCAAAGTTTGAAGAGATCAAGGGATATGTTTAATATAGAAACAATTTCAATATTTCGCCAATCTCCTTAGGATACTACTATATGTGCAGACATAAGACTCCCAGCCTGTGTTCATGGCCTATCTCGCGGATCTCCGACTAAAGTGTCAACAAACCCTGATCCCGGTGCCACGACAAAAGTGCCCCTGCCCGTCTAAGCAAACATCACCATAGTACCGAAGAGTGGTTCCGTTCGTCGGCTTGAAACCCCACTCAGAGGACACCATTTCGCAACTCCTTCCCCGTGGGCTTCCTATTAATGCCGTTCATTATTAGCTGTAGGCTGGTGGAACGGCACTTCAGCCTGAACTCGATTAACACTTGGTTAGAAAGCTTCTGCGATGCAAGGACTCTTGAAGTGATTGGTCGACGAGGAGAGCGCTTCTTAAGGGGGTTTGTTTTGAGGCTGGGGAAGTACACAAACCTATTAGTGCTCAGTTTCTTCTCATCTAGAAGATGACTTGTCAATTGGAATTTCACCGAGTAATGGTGGTCGATTCATTGATCATTGATGAATGGTTGGACTGCTGGTATGTCACGTGGGATTAGAATCATAAATTCAGTTGATGTGATTTGAGTATCCCAAGTTCCAGTGACCAACATCAGCAGAAACACAACCCTTCTCGCATTTCTGGAAGCACTGCTGCTCTACTTTTGCTGTTTACTGCAAGTCACGGAGACTCGTACACATTGTGTAATTACAGCCAACAAAAACGGTATTAGCTTTCAACGGTTTACCCTTCTTCTTTATTATTACTACTATCACCATCCAAATCCTTATCAGTCGTCGTTTACAGTCAAACCAAAAAAGATTAGTGACTTGGTTGTATTGGTGCTCTCCCCTCTACTCTCCCATCCAAAGAGGACTCTGAATAAGTAATAAGAGCAAGAATCGTAAATCTCGAAAAAAAAAAAAAAAATATACGGTAGCGGAAAACGAAGTTCAAGAACCCACTCCAAAGCGGCTTCGTATGTGTGATAAGAGTGTGTGACCTTAAGACGGCTATCAGTGTGCTGGTGTAAGTGTGATTGTGTGTGTGTGTGTGTGAAATTAATCTCACGCTGCTTGGTTTTGTTTGTGTTTTCCTACACGAGGCTATGAAATGGCCAAATGTGCGGGTTTGACTGCTTCGGAATTGAAGTGCGGTTGACGACAAAAAAAAAGGTCAAACATTTTTGGACGGATTTGACGGGACAATATGGTACGGAATTTTGGCTCGGAACAGAAAGGGGGAAAAACGATTTCGAACATTTAAATCGATTGAGGCAAGCTGGGGCTGCAAGTGTGTGACATATGTTGGCAGCATGTTACGGTGATGTGCGATTGCTGGACGGGTGGATGGATGAACGTGTGGTGTTTGTATGAATGTATAATAGGGGGTAATCGGATGCCATGAGTTTTGGGATTGCGATAAGGTGTGCGAGGAATAGTTGTATGTGGCAAACACGTGGTATTTCCATTTGATAAGTGATTGTTTGGTTTTTCTAAGGAATTGATAACTGTGCAAAGTTTTAAGAATTAATGAACATTCCAGTCTATCCAGCTCACGTCAGTTGATGTTTATACAGTCCAGACTCGATTATCCAAAGTTTAGATTTGAAGTTCGATTATCCGAAGGTTTGGACTTCGGATAATCGAAACATGATCAATTTTTTTTTTCGTGTTATTTCATTTTCTTACTTTAAATTGATTTGAATAGTGAATTGCCAATCAAATTTCAAAATGGTTTTTACCCTCTACTGCACATTTTAAAAGAATTTTTGCTTTCCTATGTTTAACAAGAAGACCAACTATTGTTATACTACAAACATTACTTCTCTTGTTTTATTGTCATCTTCCTAAATTTTCAGTATTTTTATGCATTCATCTTGTTTGTTTATTTGCTTTTATTTATTGGTAGTTTTAGTTCTATTACACAAAACATGCAGCGAAATGCAAAAATATTAAAGTTGCTAAATAAACAAACAAAAACCGCAAAATTGACTCCAACAATTTGATTAATTTTCAAATTGCCAAGTCATATAAAGAAAGTTAAATAATCGATTTCAAGATTTCTCAAATTTCAGAGATCTTTTTCCAATGCATTTTGAAGATTCAAGTTGGATGAAAAATATGTTTCGGCAGAATTTTTAAGATCAAGGCCCGTCTAGAGGAATGTAAAATGGTAATAAAATTCGGAACAAAACTTCAAAGATCAAATTTTTATAAATTTATATAATTCTTTATTGATTTTTAATGTTCGTTAATTGTTAATTTTTTTAAAATTTTGAGTTTTTCAAAACTGTTTTAGTTAGGGCTTCCCAATTTCCCGGGTTTTGAATTTCCCGGAAAACGGGAAAAATATGTTTGGAATCTCGGGAAATTTTTGAAGCAGTCATAAAATCTATGTTTTCATTATATTTGTTTTGTTTTTCAAGCTTAAAATCATAGAAACACTTCAATCATATTAATTGGTGATAATCTACACTCCAATCTAAACAAGGAAGACAATTTTTAAATAGATTGAATTAAATTAAAATAAGTTTTTTGTCTTTGTTGTGCTTTGCATTTTAAATGAACTACAGTGTGATTCAAAATTAAATAGGTCTTATATAAATATATTTCTTTTATGTGACATGACCAGAAAAGCTTGAAAAATTTCTTTGAAAATATCTTTAAAACCAAGAGGCGACAACAAATAAAATGACACCAGTCAATGTAAAATTTTAGATAATTTTGAATTTCATGTTTTATATAATAAAAGATCATGCAACAATGGCAAACGAAGATGTTTCAGCAAAAGTCGTACATTTATTGATAGATCTCGACATTTTCAAAATAACCTAAACTAAACTCTTGGGACGTTGTTTGTTTTGAAAAAATAATCGGTAATACGACAAGTGCTGAAAAATACAAGTTTTACAAGTTGCTTATAACATGTTTTGCAATCCTGAATAAACACCTTTTGAATAGATTTTGCAAACATCCATGAAAAGTTCAACTTCACGAAAAACTTTTGCAAAAACACATTTTACAAATTATCTTGAAGTTACTTACTTAACCCCAACTGGGAAAAATAGAATACAGTCTGAATAGGTATGAATTTGAGCAATTAATTTGGAAATCGTTGTTCTGTGAAATTGTTTTGTTCTGTTTGTTTTAACCAAATTCATTCAGAACATCATGCAAAAATGGTTTAATAGTTGTCTTAATTTTTTCATTTTTTCAAATTGCCCCACATACCGATGTTTGACAAATATAATAATCATCAATATACGTAGATATCTCAATCTTTTAAAAATATATTAAACCAAATAGGAAATATTTAAAGGCATTTTGCAGATCAGTAAAGTAAAATTTTAACAGTTTTCCCTAATAAAATAATGTATTGCTGATATAACTATGCCAAATGGGTAATTCTCTACCAACTCACACGAAATCGGGAAAAGTTGCCCCGACCCCTCTTCGATTTGCGTGAAACTTTGTCCTAAGGGGTAACTTTGCTGATCACGAATGAGGTCCGTTTGTCAGACAGAAATGACGGACCTTCCATTTTTGAACATGCGAAAAAGAGGTTCATTTCAGCCTGAAACGGTGATAAATTTGGTGTCAAGCGACTTTATGTAAATTAGACGACCGATTTGATGGCGTATTTAAATCTCTGAAAAAACGTATTTTTCATCGAAAAACACTAAAAAGTTTTAAAAATTCTCCATTTTCCGTTACTCGACTGTAAAAATTTTGAAACATGTCATTGAAATTTAATGTACTCGAATCTACATTCCAGAAGGGTCATTTTCATTTAGAACAAAATTTTTCATTTTTTCGTGTTTTTCTACTTTGCAGGGTTAGATGTAACAATGTTCTACAAGTTGTAGAGCAGACAATTACAAAATTTTGATATATAGATTAAGATGCTTATAAACATCACAAGTTATCGCGATTTTACGAAAAAGTTTTGAAAAAGTTACTTTTTGCGTTTCTCTTTGTTTCGTCGTCCGTGTCTGTCGCGGGTGACCATGAACGGCCATGATCGATGACGACCAACTTTTTTAAAACTTTTTTTCGTAAAATCGTGATAACTTGTGATGTTTATAAGCAAAACCCTTATGTCTATATATCAATTTTTTTGTAATTGTCTGCTCTACAACTTTGTAGAACATTGTTACACTCTAAAAAATAACCCTGCAAAGTTAGAAAAAACACGAAATTTTAAAATGAAAAATTTTGTTCTAAATGAAAAAATGACCCTTCTGGGACAATGTAGATTCGAAAAGTATTAAATTTCCCATAAAATGACATGTTCCAAAATTTTTACAGTCGAGTAACGGAAAATGGGAGAATTTTAAAACTTTTAGTGTTTTTCGATGAAAATACGTTTTTTCGGAATTCTGAGTACGCCATCAAATCGGGCGTCTAATTTTACATAAAAGTCCCTTTGACACCAAATTTCTATCTCATCACCGTTTCAGGCTGCAAATTATTGAAAAACACCTCTTTTTCGCATGTTCAAAATGGAAAGGTCGTACCACCCTCCGTCACGAGATATCAAAAAACGGACCTCGGATTCGTGATCAGGGACAAAAGTTACCCCTTAGGACAAAGTTTCACGCAAATCGAAGAGGGGTCGGGGCAACTGCTGTGTGAGTTGGCGGAGAATTACCCAAATACAAATTATAATGCTTTAAAATTATTATCGATTATGATGTATTCAACTGTTTATATATTTCCACAATCAAATCTGAATTTCAAGAACAAAATAAGTTTTTTTTATTTCGGGAATTCCCGGGAAAAATTTTAAAAAATCCCGGGTTTCGGGAATTCCTGGTTTTGCTAAAATCCCGGGAATTATGTATGATTAACAATTGAATGAAACAGGTAAAACAAAAATTATCAAAAAATTATGGGATGCTCTTGATTTTTTTTTGCGACTTTATGAATTTAATGTAATTAATAAATGAGCACTTGCTGAAGCATGAGCCACCTGCTAACATTTTGAAAGGTCTCATATTTTTGGCACAATTTCAAATATCCGAAAATATACATTTTTAAAGTTTAAAAACAACATCACACAAGTTTCGCTTTATATCATGCAATATCTGGTCAATTCATAGATTGAAAATTGAGGGTCAATTGAGTAGAAATAGAACTACTTTTTTGAAATTTACTTTATTTTCTCCTTGCCTATCTTTGAAAAAAATGTTTTCATCAAGTTAAGAAAATTTCCGGCATTGTTGTTCCGATATTTTTTTCAACCTATCGAAAATATATTTTTAAGAATAGACACCATTTTTAAAAATTAAAAAAAGACTATTTTGTTCAATTAATCACCTTAAAAATGCCATTTACTCAAAACGCTGTAAACATTTAGTTCTTTCAGTGTATTGTTTAATTTTATAATACTGGGCTCGCAAAAAAAATAAATTTTCGTCTATACTAAGATGTTTTGGAAATTAATGATTGCAAAATAACTGGACAGGTGTATAATGTATTTTAAAACATTTTTTTTTTCATTAAAATGTTGAAACCATGACGCCTTATTTATGTTTTTAAACTTGTATGTTTTGCCCCCGTCGACTTTGGTCATAGTCGAGGGTCATAAACTTCAAAAAATATTTGCAACGGCCTAACTTGGCCAAAAACAATACTCCGTCATACCGTATGGCTCAAAAGTAATCACATTCAGTCTACTAAAACATATAAAAATATAAAAATAATTCCAATGGTGAAAAGTTTGTCAAAATCGAGTTTATGTGATAAAAAGTGATTTAAAAAAAATGGGTTGATTTTTTTTCAGAATGTCACAATATTTTTTAATTTTTTACCTAATCATAATCTACTGCACTTCCGAAAACACAAATTTGATTAAAAAATTACGCCTGGAGTTACAAATTTTCAAATGTTTCACAGCACTTTTTTATGTACAGCCCACAAATTTGTACGGAGACTTGTATAAAGAAACTAATGAAGCACAATGGCTTATTTGGACATAAGGAAACGATGGACAAAGTTTCATACAAATAAAAAATACAATGAAATGTCGATCGATTCTAGAGAAAATCTCATTTTTTTAAAATATTGGTACTTATCATTTACAATATCGTTTAGTTACAAAAACACATTTAGATTTCAATAAATTTCAACATTCAACTGATTGTCTTCATCAATTTTTTTTACAGATTCCGTCTTCACCTACAAGGTAAGTTTGTCTTGATTAACGCTTTCGAAAAGCTCCTCCCATAAAATTTTCACAATTTCGTTTCAAGTGTTTGATGTTTCGGTAGCCATGGAAATGATGCGATGGAGGGTTGGTCTAAGTCATTTTACCAATCAAAACAAAGCAACCTTATTTGACGTGCGTGCATATTTGTTGATACCTGTTCGTTGCTAGGCAACCAGCACGGCTTCCAATTTGGCGACCAATCCAAATGAGTGTCAGTTTTCAAAATGGTAAAATTTAAGAATTTTTATGTTATTTAATCTATTATAAGAAATCGTTATTTTTAAAAATATAAGCTTAATTTAAAATTTATTCAAACCCGCTCAACTGCTAGAAAGTTGTTCTTTCTCCACCCAGTTTTATTTCCCCAGTTGCAACTTTTAATTTGCGTTGCACGGCCTTCGAGCAGACAAGGGAGGTTGCATTCTGCACCATCATGCAGAAGTATGGAGAGAAAAAAAAGCGCCCAACTCTTCCAGTCCAGGAAAGAAAATAATTATTTCCGCTCGCGCTTCTTTGCACGGGTTTGCAATTTCAGGCTAGGTATCGCGCGTTATCTAGTCCCCATGGCCGGAGGCCATTTGAAGAATGAAAATCTTTTCTGAAATGGAGTAAAAATGCAAAAGTTGCGATATTTTCCGTCCGAGGTTGCATGAATGCTGTCAGCTTTAATTTGCTGCCGGGTTCTTTAAGTGCCCTTCGGGCATGTTCCCAGTTTCGCAGTACTTTTTTTTGCAATCCAGAAAAAAGTCACTGGTGAAAACAAAAATCCAATTTTAGCATCTTCCGGTTTCGTGATAAAAACCGAAAAATTGAAACGATAATTCGGTCTGAAATGGGACAAAGACGCACGAATCGGTAGTCCGGAGTCCTTCGTCCTGTTTAATAGAGTTACTCCAACTGAAACGCAGGCAGCAGCGGAAAAAAATCTCAAGGATCTGATGGCCCAAGGCCAATCTACTGTGTCATCGTCGTCAGCATCCCGGCTTGACACTCTTCTCGAATCCTGAAATCCTGAATCCAGTCCATGTGAAACCAATATCCGAAAAAAAGCTTGTTAGGGTCAGTTCGTCAATTGTTGGTAGCGTAAGATTCCTAAGAAGTTGTTTCCAAATGGCTCCTAAAATCGACCTCTTTACCCAGCTTCCGAGGGGGGGACTAGGAGATAAGATTGCTCCGGATCTAAGGCGAGTCCATTCGTCATCCTGGCACGTACAGGGAGCTTGGGTTTCGTTTTCCAGAGTTCCGTCCGTAGTCCGGAATCCGACCATCCAAAGAGGATGGCTTTCACGGGTCCTGATTTCTACGCTTTTATGGCTGCTTGCATCTTTTTTTCGCATTTCTTTGGCTCAGATGTTCTCGAATTGCTTGAACAGCTGACAGCAAAGGATTCCACTCCATTTTCACCCATGTTTGCTCACAAATTACTTTATCATCATAATCTGGTTCAGTTTGCGTTAGCATCTAGCGCTGGTCTTTGTTTTCTCGTTTGTATGAGTGTCAACATTGTTATTCATTCATCTGGAGCATCCAGATATTTATGAATCACATTTTGGTATCTTTGAAACTACGACAACTATCGATATAATTTATGTTTCATCTCTAAACTACTATCTTTAAAAAGATAAAAAATAACTATTTTTTAAATTCCGATACTTTCAGGGTTGTGTCCGTAAGTTCAACAATTGTTCAATCAGATGATAACAACTTGTTTAAATGCTGTGAAACTTTTATTATTCATGCCAAGTTAAGCGGTGAGTAAATTTTCAAAATATTTGGCAATACAATGGTTTTAATTGTTTCAAATATTGGTTTAAGAGAAAATAACTTTTTTATGTTTTATTTCATTTCATATAAAAAGTTTACACGTTATTCATTGAAATTCTTGTTAATAAAATTGATCAACTTGGTTTCACACATGTTTCTCAAAATATTGATGATATAATTATTGAAGAACAACATTATTTATCCTTTTTTAAACAAAGTTTGATTAAAAAATAATAAAAATAAAAACCAGTTTTCTTTCAATAAATCAGTGTTACATGGCTTTATTATCTCACAAAATAATTGTACAATTTTTAAAGCCTTAAAGATATCGTAGATTGTTCATGCAGTATTAGTGGGAAATTCTCGTAATTTTTTTGAAGGCGGTGCACTTTATTAAGCTTTGTTTGTTTCTAGTTTGTTTTATTTTTAAAAATATATTATTATTCGCTGTTTTTTTTAAGTTATTTTTTTAATGTTCGTGGCCATTTGCTGCTTTTTTTGGAAAATATTGATTTAATTAAATGCACATATTATGCGATACTTTACTCATATGCTGTTTAAAAATCAGAACTCTGAAACGAATGACAATAGATTGAATTAGTAGTTTATGCAACAAGTTGCAAAAAGAGGATTTTTTCAGCACGAGTCGTACATTTATTCAACGAGGTTCACCGAGTTGGATAAATACGAAGAGTGTTGAAAAAATCAAGTTTTGCAACGAGTTCCATACAACATTTTTTGCAATTCCAAAAAACACACACTGAGTGAAATTTTATGTCAAATTTTCATGTGTTTTGTCAATAAATCGTTTAAATCAAAAACATGTTGAAAAGTGTTACTTTTCAAAACAAGTGCTGAAAAGTTTAACTTTTCAGCACCCATTTGAGTGCTGAAAAGTAGAACTTTTCAGCATTTATTTTGAAAAGTGTTGCTATTCGATTCTGTTATTTTTGGTACAGAAAAGTAGGCTATTTCGTCGTTCAAGAATGACAGGAAAAGTAAGTAGTTTCACGACGGAATTGCAAAAAAGAATAATTTTGAATGGACAAAAGGTCTAAAGACAAAAAGTCGGAAGTGTAAAGTTGAGAAATTGTCAAACCAAGAATAATTTTTGTGAAATATTTAGAAATTTTTCAAATATATTTAAATTTAGACTTTTTTCATAAAGCATTTTATAAGCTTTACTAAAACAAGATAAAATTATATTCAATCAATGGAAAAAGAACTCACAGAAATACAGCAATTCCATTTGAAAAGAGCCTAAATCAAAAAATGTTAGGGTACCAAAATTTTCGTAAATAAAATACGTAACGGATGAAATGACGCGGAGATATGATTTTTTGAAAAAAGTGGTTTTTGCGAACCACCCTAGCATGATGTTGGTCACCCTAATGGCCAAACAAAAAAATGCGAGTCGAATCATTTTGACCAAGGAACCCCCAGAAAAGTTTTGAGCACGATCGGAGAACTTTTTTTTCGGTTTAGCCTCTTTTCAAATGGAATTGCTGGATAGTAGTATAGATTTGTTTAAAGATTTTCTCATGTTTAAAAGAATGAGAAATAAATAGGCTCCAAGTAACTGTTATTATATTATTTGGTGGAAAAACTCAAAAGCAGCAAGAGCAAATCATTTTGGAAGAACAAAAATCATCTCCAAATAACAACTGAAACAAACATAAGTTGAATTGAAAGAATAAATTTTACTGCTTTAAACAAATTTGAAACAAGACCATTTTAAATAAAAGCTTTTTTTATAAAAGTAAATATTTAAAATGATGAAAAATCTTACAAAATAATAAAAAAGGATAAACTATTTTAAAAGAACGAAAAACATAAAATACTAATGAATTTTGTTGTTAGAATGTAATGTAATCGTTATATTTTTGTATTTATGAATTTTCTCATTTGATTAAAAAATCGTCAATCAACATTTATGACTTTTTACAAATTTTCTCAGTTGACTTTCTGTCCATTTGTCCTTTTGACATTCGAGCTTTTGTTTTATTTATAATATTTTGAAAATAAAAAAGGACGATTTTTGATAAGTCAACAATAATTGACAAAAAGTGAAATAAAGATATAATGCTGTTGTTCTAGTACGACATTTATGCTGAAAAAAAACTTCTTCTAAAATGCGTGAATTGTAAAAATCGATTTGAAAATTCCTTACCAAAATATTTTTAAATTAATTTTCATACCCTTTTTGTATGAATTGTATTGGGACTTGTATGGAAAAAAACAGCTTCGTTTGGCAAAAGAAAAAAAAACATATTTGTAAATTTTGAAAATCCGTTGAGTAAATATGAAATAAATAGAATATTACTTTCGCAATATTTCATTGTTTCCATCATTTACTTTGATCGATATGGTGCCTTGGACAAAGTTGTAGGTATGGATGAGGAATACACTAAAAAAATGATACACGTTGAAAACAATTTGGTGATTTTTAATTTCACTTTTTGTCAATAAAACTTGATTTGCAAAAAAATGATATTTTTATTTTTGATTCATTTTTTCATATGTTTTAGGGGCCATCAAATGCCAACTTTTAAGAAATTTCCTGAACGGGCAAAAAATCTTTGACCAAGTTATGATTTTTTTAAATCAATAAATCAATCATTTTTTTTTCTTTTTTTTAGATTTTCTATGTTAGATCTTAATGAATAACATTATTTTCATATTGAAAGTTCCTTTCGGATTAGTTTTACTTCAATATTCATATATTTGCTTCTTGAATAGGAGATGAGATGGCAAAAAAATGTTTAATTTTATTTTTAATATCAGGAACAGCGATGGAATAATCATCCTCAAAAGAAAATCTTTGGATGTTCATCAAAAGAAAAAAACCGAAGGGAGCATGGCTCTCGTCTCTCGCGCATGAAAAATCGATAAAAAGAATCTAAAAAAATCATCATCTTGATTATTCTGCTAATACAACTAATACACTTACACGTCGGAAAATGACCTGTCACATTTTGTAGATGGGCAATGTGTGTAAACAAAGTGAAATAAATATTTTTGAGTATTGCTGACCAGGAAATTCACAAAAAATCATCAGCAGATTGATTTTCTTGGAGAATTTCGGGAGCGATTTTCTTTTGCGTGATTTGCCTCCTCTCTCTTTCGTGGGTGAAGAAAGTTCGCAAGCGAAATTGATTTTTTTGCGATTATTCCATCCCAGATTCACGAAAAAAAATCAGTCCACTACAAGAAAATTCGCTCCATGAAGACATCAAATTGCCCGACAAGAGAATGTTTTTGAAAAGTTCAGTGTGAAGAAGACTTACTGTGAAAAACTTTAAAATTATTGAGGTCGAGCCAAACAAGCGCACCCGCCGCGTCCTTCGCCTCAATCACCTTCCCCAGAGAGAGAGAGGTTGCAGACAAAACCACACCCAACATTTCAACCCAGCCACCAACGGGCAAAATAACCAAAAACTTTCACTACTCCATCAACAACCGACTGCACAAACTGCACTGAGCCAGATAACGCCAGCTCCAGGAGGAGTTCCAGCAAAGTTCCAGAACCCCAGAATAACTCGTCCCTTGTCGCCTGCCGGAGGGTCTCCAGCAAAATTGCAAAGCCATTCCGAGTCATCCGGATCCTCAATGATGCAGCGTAAAACTTTGCCCTGGAAAAGCCAAAAAATAAAACTTTTTTTTCTACCCTCCGGTCAAAATTTGAGGGGGGAGATTTATGGGAACGTGGGACTGTCGGCCAAACTGCACCGATGCAGATGATGCTGATGACCTCCCTCTCCTCTTCTTTCATGATGTCCCGGAAGGGAGGCGAAAAACGAGATTTGAATAACTTTCAATTACTGATTACGTTCGCCACAGTTGCGCTGGGCATCAACCCGAACAGTCAGCTCTATTACTTCCTTCCTTCCTTCCTGTGGAAGGGGTGGTCCAGTTTCGGAACTGGGTGACATCTCGACGACTGGACACCAGTTTGTAATGCAGAGTCCACAATGGGGCCGGTGACCCTTGTTTTACCCCAGTGAAGGGGAGCCAATTGGTCATTTCCATCCATTTTGTAAAAGTGGATGGAATTATTGGACGGTGCTCCCCCTCTTCATTTGGGTTCAGCCAGGTAGATGATTCCCCTCCCGGAATGGACGGAAGTGATCCGGATGAGAGGTCGGACCAGCGTGCTCGGGGTTGGTTGTAGTAGCATCAAGGGGAGCTTTTTAATATTTGATGGAAGAGTTGAATTGATTATGATGGATTAACTTGTTGTGGACCAACATTAAAGTTATTCTAATCGGAGCAGAATATAGATTGGTTCAAAAGTTGCAAACATTTAGAAAGACTTCCAAACTGCCAATATCAATAGCTTAAATCTCCCACGATCGTTTGAAGTCACCGTTTCAATTTCCCAACCCCAATCGACCATTCCATGCTCCAAATTGCCTCAATTTGCTCAATTCAGCTTGCAAATGTCTACACAAAATATATCCACTACCCCAGGAAACGTCACGTCCCGAAAACCGTCCGAAAAACTCCAAAAAGCCATCATCCGTGCTTCGTGTCACTCGGAATCCAGAAATAATTAATCACAAACACCAACCGCGCGGCGGCTGGCCACGTGGGCTAATGCAATGACCACCACCACCACCACCCACCCGTCATGACGTTCGGTCGGCCATTGATCCACATCAATCTTCCATCGGGTCAATCATCAGAGAGAATTACCGGGGACCGTGGCGGCCAGCAAAAAGAGTAGCACGAGCGCCCCCAAAAACTGGTGGCTCCAGACAGGACCAACCACACCAGGACAGGAGCAATTTAATGAAGATTTAATGTTTGGCACGGTGGCGTCGGGAATGTTCCGCGGGGTTTTCACGGGTGTGTGCGATGATATCCGTGCGGTGGATATGATGCCACGCGGTAGATTCCTGGCCATGGCGGGTTATTTAATAATTTTCCAAGCTGCAAAGTCACAAGTGTCACGTTTTCGCGGATGACGTGCGCGGGATGTTGCCGGTATCGTTGTGACGAGGTTGGATGTTTTGAGAAAAAAAAATGCAATTGTTGTTAGATTTACCACTTTTGACCACTTTTTGGAAGTGAAGAACTGATTAGTGAAATAATTTTGTTTTATTTTGTGCTTAGGCCATTCCAATTTTTTTTTCTGGAATTTGCGGGGAAAATCGAGAACCTTTATAAATTTTCCAAAAATGACGGGCAAAAAAATCAATGACTCAATTTTTTGTATTTTTTGGCTAAAACTTTGTGAGTGCTTCCCTATGACCAAAAAAGCTATTTTGTGTCATTGGTTCACCCATACAAGTCTTCATACAATTTCGGCTGCTGCCCATCCAAAAATGGTACGTAAATATTTAAACATTTGTAACTTTTGAGTGAATTTTCTGATCAATTTGGTGTCTTCGGCAAAGTTGTAGTTATTGTTGAGAATCATTGAGAAAATAATAGGTATATGGAAAAACTATTTGCTGTTTTTTCAACTTTTTTTCGTCAAAAATTCAATTTCCCAAAATACGTATTTTTATGATTATCGACATTTTTAATATGTTTTAGGGGACAAATATTCGCAACTTTTGAGCCATAGAGAAGTATGGTAAAAATCCGTCGCTTACACAGAAAAAAAGTACAATGTTGATGTGTTGAAAATTTGGTAGGTTGAATATTACCTCTTTTTTGAGTAATATTACATTAAAAATGTGTAAAAATGTGAACCTGATGAATATTCATCAAAAACTGATGAAAATTCATCATTTTCTGGGGTAAAATGAATAATTTTTTTAGACACAAAATCTGTCACCATTTCCTGATGAATATTACCATCATTTTTCTCCGTGTAGTTATAATTTAAAAAAATGATTTTTGGAAAAAAACGAAATTTTATTCAAAACAATTTCTGACTTAACCATATCTATGTAACATTGAATTTGCAATCGAAAAGTACTGTGCAGATTTTTTTAATTAAGGGTTCCGTTTTTTATCTTTCTATCTTGCCACCGAAAGTTTGATTCTAGCAAAATATTTTCAGCTAGTCTTTATTTAATATAAAAAAAATAAACATTATTTAATGTATTCTGAAGAGATTACAACCGATTTCACATAATTTTGGTGAAAATTCCAATTTGATTCAAACAATAAATAAATAAATCACCTCATTAAATTAAATTTTGAACTGCGTTTAGAAACTAAAATCAATATTTTTGATTCACAAAATTCCAAAAGAAGCGATTTTTTTTACAAATCCATAAACATTATTAAGTTGCTTCAAAAGTTTCCTAAATATCGATTCTTTTTTTCGTTCAATGAAAAAAAAAAATCAATTTTATTTATTTTTATTTAGATGAAACTTTCTTCGTTGATTCCACATCTTCAAAACAAGTCTCCAAGCAAATTTGGGACTTTTAACGTATTTTAAAGTCTGTATCTTGAGTAGCGAATCGATACAAGCGCCATTATGATCGTTTCAATTTCTTTGGGAAGGATCTAAGTAGTGTTATAATTTAAAACTATTTGCTCAGAGAAGAAAGAAGAATGGGATCTGTTTTTAATTGCAAAAATACATCACAAAATTCATGCTTTAAAAACAAGGGAAAGATGCAAAACAAAACTTTTATTAAAATTCCGTCGTGAAATTTCCTACTTTTCCTGTCATTCTCGAATTAAGAAACAGTCTACTTTTCTCAACTGAAAATAACAGATTCGAATAGAAACGCATTTCAAAACAAATGCTGAAAAGTTCATCTTTTCAGCACTGAAATGGATACTGAAAAGTGGAACTTTTCAGCAATTGTTTTGAAAAGTAATACTTTTCAATTTTTGTAATTAAATGGTGGAGTGACTAAATATATGGACATTTTACTTATAATTACATTTAAAACGTGTTTTTCGGAATTGCAGAAAAACAAAATTATGGAACTCGCTGCAAAACTTGATTTTTTGCAATTCCGTCGTGAAACTACTCTCTTTTCCTGTCATTCTTGAACGACAAAATAACCTACTTTTCTGTACCAAAAATAACAGAATCGAATAGCAACACTTTTCAAAATAAATGCTGAAAAGTTCTACTTTTCAGCACTCAAATGGGTGCTGAAAAGTTGAACTTTTCAGCACTTGTTTCGAAAAGTAACACTTTCCAAAAAAAATTGTCTTCGTATTTATCCAACTCGGTGAACCTCGTTGCTGAAAAATTCTCTTTTTGCAACTTGTTGCATAAACTACTATTTTTATACTTCCGAGGAATCATAACATGGCTTACAAAAATTTGTTTCATTTGATTATAGCAACTTAACAAAATTAAATATAGTTGAAATTTAAATAAGAAGAAGAATGTTTATCCAAATTGATTATAAGGTTAAAGCTTTCAGTGTTGCTCCAATGCATTAGATTGGACTGTCGGAAAAACAAACCTTGAAACGATATGAAGAAAACCGATGCGTAGAACTATGAAAGTTTTCGAATATCAGAAATCACATTTGAAACTTATTCAATACAAATAAACCCTTCAAGACCACGACTAGGGTGGTCCTATTTTAAATTCAGTGCCATCCCCTTATCGGCTACATGATTTTGAAACATTTTGCAACCAAAAATCTTCGGCAACTTTTCAATGGTTTTTATTGAGGGAAACTTTAAATTGGTTTTCGATCAAAAATTTAGAAGAACCATGAAGTTAGTCTCATTCGTCTGACATTTCTGATGCGAGAAAATGTGGCGCAAAGTTGTGCTGTCAAAAACGTGTTGACACTGTAGGCATTTTTGACGATTTTCTGGAAAAATCATGTTTTCCAAAAATATCACCGGTCTCCGGAATGGCTGAACCATTTCAGCTTGCTGTGATTTCTGAGTATTCAATTAATTATCCAAACTGGTTGCGTTTATTAAAGCTTGTAGAAGCTCTTCAATTGATCAATTAATTTCAATTGATTGAATTCAATTGATTCAATTGATTGTATTGAGATTCAATTCAATTGAACTTCAAAGAAATTGATCATTACTCCAAAATGCTCTATTTTTAAAACAATTTATTCAATATCTGCACCAAACTAAATCAGCTTATGCCTAAAAACTCAGATTTCTTTTTCGAAAAATTATTACATCTCTACTTACAATTATTGGTTCGTGATGATTTTCATATCTTGATAAGTAATATAAAAATCTCTACGAAAAAAACCATTCATGCCCTACAATGTAACGATTTTAACAGGATTAAAAAAAACTTTTTTCAAAGATTCAATGCCTTGGTTTATGTGGCATTGTCATTTTATACTGTAAATATTGAAGTAATTTAAAAGTTTAACAAATTAATTATTCAAATTTCCCACCAAGAACCCAACGCGCGTATCCTCGCCGTCGATTGAAGTTTATGGCCACCCGGCGCATGTACCCGAAGGCCAACCCAGGGTGCAATGTTCCGGTGGCTTCTGGGCTCTTTGGTTGACTCTCGGTTGTGTACCGCTGCCGCCACCGTCGTTAGCACATCATAAACCTCTCTGCAGCTCACTGGCTGTGTAACAACCAACCCTGACCTGGGCCCGTGTCATGTGCACTCTGCAGTATCATCCCTTTCACTGGACCTCCCTTCACAGGGAAATTAACCCCAGAGTGCGTGGCCGTTATTAGGTTCTACCTCACCGAAATGGTCGGGCATGGGCGTTAATTTTGAACTCAACGGCGAGGAAGTCCAAGGAGGTGGGAGGTTATGTTTGTTGGCAACAAACTGAATTATTATTCTAGACGTGACTGTACGTTACGTGTACTTGAACACACACACACACTGATTGTAATACTAGTCGGTGTGACGTGAACACTACGCGCGGAATATTGAACAAGTTAGTCAGTGGTAAGTGGATTGAGTAAATATGAAAGTGTCCTGCAGAGAAGGCAATCAAACGCAGCTGCTCTGGATGTCGGGCAATTCGGTCGATTCGGTGGAAAGGGTCTTTTCAGGGGCTTTACTTGGGTTACTTTGGGCCGAGCAAATAAAGGGATTGCGTAATGAGCATCTCTACGAGCGAGTGATTGAATGCATTGTGATGTTTGAGAATGGCACAGTTAAAATGGGTGGTGAAATTAGGACCAAATTTTACAATTTTGCTCTTCATTTTAAACAAAATAATTTTAGTAGTGGCTGCTTTTAAATTCTAATTTTTTTTTTGCACTTTTGAATATAAATCGGCGTCTTTATCTGAATTTTCTTTTATTCTTTAAAATCTTCAAACTTTTCGTAAAATTTACCAAATTGGATGCTTCCGGGTACAAGAGATCCAGATTATTCAATATTTTTAATTAACCGGAGATATTTCGGATTCTATTTTGGTACCCGGCTCTTCGATGTGGGATTTGGTCAAGGATCCAAACACTTTTCCCGGCTTATATACCAATAATTTTTCCACAAACATTAAAAAACTTTAAAAAATATTTGCCACAAATTGCTACAAACACTTTTCATTTTCTTTTTTGAGACAGTGAAAACTTCAAAATACCAAGCTTTATTTTAATTAAACAACCCTTTTTTTAAAGTTCATAAATGGTAAAAGGAAACTATTATCAAGATTCCTTTAAACAACGTAAAAATTTTACAAACAAATTTCGATTCTGCAACCACTGTAAACTGGGGTGAATCGGAACCTATTTGAAAGGGAATTGCAATTTTTAGAATTATTCAAATTTTAAGCAAAGAAAATGTAAAATTCGATATTCATTTTTTTTTCAAACAAACAAAAACTATCAATGTAATTTGCAAAAAAAAATGGCAAAATAGATCATCCCTATTTGGCCTGTATGTTGCGATAGACTATGTGACGTAAAATCTATTATTTCGTATTAATCTTCAAAAATTAATAGACTAAAATAACAAAATTTGCATTAATCTATCTAGGAATTTTAAAACAATGTCAAAACATCAAGTGATACAAAGAGCTGCTCTAGTTTGAAAGAATGGAAAGAAAGCTTGCAATATGGCCGTTGCAAATATTCTTTGAAGTTTATGTCCCTCGACTCTGGCCAAAGCCGAAGGGGAGGGGGAAACAAATAAAACCTATATCTTTCTTTAGTAAGAAAGGCAAAAAATATTAAAACTGATTGGTTTTAACATTTGAATAAAAAAAAGTGATTTAAAATGCATTTTACACCAGCCCACATGTTTTGCAATCTTTAGTTT
Source organism: Culex quinquefasciatus (assembly GCF_015732765.1). Classification (NCBI taxonomy): domain Eukaryota; kingdom Metazoa; phylum Arthropoda; class Insecta; order Diptera; family Culicidae; genus Culex; species Culex quinquefasciatus. The sequence goes on from NC_051862.1 coordinate 201,615,248, forward strand.
TCCAAAATATCAAAGTTTTGGCTATTTTTTATGTGGAAAATTAAACTTGTTGCAGGACTGTACAACGTAATTTCACAAAAAAAATATTGTTGATCGATCTCAAATATGCTAAATATAATTTTAACGCAGAGAAATGCATTTCAAATTATTTCCAGTTCGATAAACTTCTTTCTCCTTTAAAATTTTGAAGATTTCTGAAAAAAAAATAATTTTTGCCTCCTGAATTTCAAATAATAGTTGCAACGGCCTAATTTAATAATAATAAATTGTGTTTAAGGAATGTTATATGTTGTTTAAGTCCAGAAAAACACCCTTATCAAACTTTTTTAAGACCTGTTCATGTTCTATTGGTATTGAAACACGATTAAACCTGTTACAAATGATTTTTAAAAATCCTGGAAATTGAAACATAATATTAAATCAACTGCTAATGATTTGAAGGATGGAAAAGCTTACAAAAATATTATTAAAACATGAAGGAAACATTTTGAAATAATATTTAAATTTCTTTAAATATGATAATGTTTGAAAATTCTCAAAACCATTGCAGAAACATAAATAAATTATTTTGAGAGAATACAGAATTATTTATAATATGTTTGGATTCAGATCTTTCTCATAAAACTTGAGATCTGTTCATGTTTAAATCAATGTAAAATCTTGAAGAAAAACGAGATTAAATTGACATCAAAGGATCTTTTAAAACTCATCATACTTACAACCGAATTCGAAAGAATGAGAAACTCAAAATAATATTGACCCAAGAGTAATTTTTTTTAAAGTAATAGAAAAATAGTTTTTTTAGGTTAAAAAATCACATCAATCTTTTTAAAGAACTGTTCATGATTTCACGATAACTCTTTTTGAAATGTTTCGTGAAAAATAGTAGTTTATGCAACATGTTCCAAAAAGAGGATTTTTTCAGCACGAGTTGTACATTTATCCAACGAGGTTTTGCAATTTTTTGCAATTCCAAAAACACGCACTGAGTGAAATTTTATGTCAAATTTTATTTTTTTTGTCAATAAATCGTTTAAATCAAAAAAAATGTTGAAAAGTGTTACTTTTCGAAACAAGTGCTGAAAAGTTCAACTTTTCAGCCCCCTTTTGAGTGCTGAAAAGTAGAACTTTTCATCCGTCGTGAAACTAATTACTTTTTCTGTCATTCTTGAACGACGAAATAGCCTACTATTCTGTGCCAAAAATAACAGAATCGAAAAGCAACACTTTTCAAAATAAATGCTGAAAAGTTCCACTTTTCAGCACTCAAATGGGTGCTGAAAAGTTGAACTTTTCAGCACTTGTTTCGGAAAGTAACACTTTTCAACATTTTTTTGATTTAAACGATTTATTGACAAAATACATGAAAATTTGTCATAAAATTTCACTCAGTGTTTGTTTTTTGGAATTGCAAAAAATGTTGTATGGAACTCGTTGCAAAACTTGATTTTTTCAGCACTCTTCGTATTTATCCAACTCGGTGAACTTTGTTGGTTAAATGTACGACTCGTGCTGAAAAAATCCTCTTTTTGCAACTTGTTGCATAAACTTTTATTTTGCCACTCTCAACCCTAGTGTATTTAAGCTATTGTCCAATTGACCTTTTGTCCATTTTTGATCCTTTTCTCTTTTTGGCCTTATATTTTTCGATCTTTTGGCGTTCGACTTGTTTTTCGACCTTATGTCTTTTTGCCTTTTCAAGCACCACAATATGTTTCAAATTACTGAGGTAAATTTAATCAGTTGGTTTTTGACTTTTGTAAAAAATTGAAACTGATTAAAACCAAATATTTCTATTTAATGAAATCGTAATCTTTTTTGTATATTATTAAATTGTGATGTTCAATTATTTCCAAATAAAACAAACAGGTTTCATAGTTTTGTGACAGCAGTTTAATCGTATTTTTTCTTGATTTTTTTTTAAATGCTCAAATAAGCCAAATAAATGAGTATAGTTATCCAATTCAATCAGATCGTGCTTACTTGTCCTTTATACAAAATTTCAGAAATTGATGACGGTGATTCGATAAAACGTTTATTTTTGTGTCCAGAAATTTGGTTGAATTTGGTTGCCGGAATCTAAAGTTATCATGTTAAAATCATTAGGCGTGCTGACAAGAGTGACAAAATGACCTCCGACTAAAATTTTTGTTGCAGCTTGCCACGCTGTGTCAAAATCCCACTGATCTGATCAGTACTACTTGTCATACGAAGATTGAAAATATTGCTTAGAATTTTAGTGATTTTGTTATAAATTTCAAGATTGAATTTGAGATTTTATAGAAATTCCTTATTTGAGCATAGTTTTGACTCAAACAAAACCTTAGTCGTGGCTTTAAACTTTGTAAGAATTCCAGGAGGCTTGGTACAAAAATGCCCACAAGCAAGGGTTCAATATTATCAAAACTCAACTCTAAATTAATTACCATACAATTAGAGGGTGACGAGCGGGAATTCCCGGGAAAAAATTCCCGGGAAATTGACCATTTTCGGACCTCTAGATTCCCGGGAAATTCGGTCGAGACTCCCGGGAAATTTAAACTTATAAATATCGAAGCAAAATTATATAAACTAATCAGAAAAACATTCGAAAAATTAAAAATTGTTTAGAATATTGAATGTTCAATGTTCGATGTTCAAGTTCGAATAAACAAATGTTTCTTTAATCTTCTTATTCAGAAAGTGTATATTTTAACTTGTCAAAAATTCCAATAACTATAATTGAGAGAAGCCAAAAAGGTGGACCCCAAAATTTACCTTAAAAATTATTTAGCGGTTATACCCCAGGTTTGGAATCAAATGTTTTGTTTCAAACATTATTTTTTCTAATTATTTGTAAAAGGGAAAAGCTTTTTCAAGTTTAGTTCAATTTCCATATCTTCTCTTGAACAACGCAATCCTTATAATCTAGTTTTTTGTGAACGTTTGGGGTTTCCTGATAACTGAAAATATTTCTTCAATGAATATTAAATGTTCAACTAAAAAATTACAAAACAAAAGCAACTTAATTTGTTGTTTTGAGTCGTTGTTTATCATATATGATAAACAACGATATATTGCAACAATATATTGCAAAATTCCTGATAATGGGAAATTATATATAAGCTATATTAGTGATTTTTTTTTTTCAAAAATCTAATAACAAGTTTGTGAACCTTTTGAAAAATCACTCAGTGCGAAATTCTTAAATATTCGTAAATATTTTAAACTACAATTTTGAGTCTTAAAAACTCAAGAAACGATTTTGTTTTTGCGGATTCAGAAAAAAATCAAAAGTTTTATATAGTTCCTCAAAACAATGAGGCTGCTTAAATTAACGTTTCATAGAATGAGTATGAATTAACAGTAACTGAATTCATTTAAAAGAAACAAATTTATTACTTATTATTTTAAATTTTTGACACTGTTGGCGTAGTTAAAAAGACTCCCGGGTCCCGGGAATTCCCGGGAAAGTGCCAAGTTCAACTCTCGATTCCCGGGAAATTGAAAATCTCGAGAATCGTCACCCTCTACATACAATTGTCTAATAACCAACCCATTCACGATAATCTACGTTGTAGGACCATACAACGATCTCATTTTCAACGCCCCGAACAAAACAGATTATAGCGTGACCTCGTTCGGTGAACCACAACCAAAAAGTGTCAAACAAAACCCGGGTTTTTCTCTCCCAGGACCAGCTGAAACCGGGATCAGCCCAAATCTGCGATAACCAAATAATGGGATAAGTGAGGATTACCAGAGCTCCCCTCTTCTGGGGGAGGTCACCTCGCCCACTACCTTTCCAAATGAGCTGTTTTACTAATTCGACGAATTCCCCAGAAGCAACCCCACTTGGTGGCGTGGGTTGTGATCTGATATGAGCTTTAAATTGGTGCATTGTCAGTAGAATAAAAAGGCTTAAAATTAATTTTAAGAAAAGTAAGAAAAAATTAAAAAAAAAATCAAGTAAAAATGCATCACCCTAATGTGCACATCAAGTTTGAACCCGCAATTTTCAACACTGCAGCAACTCCTGCGAGGTCAAACCTGGTCAACTATTTCCCCCCGGCGGTTCAATTCCGCGTATTCGCGATCCAATTTGGGGCATGGACGAGTGCGGAGTGGAGAGGGTCACTGTTGTCGATTTAACGAAATTTTCAACTTTTAATCTGGTGGTTTTCACGTGCCGTGACCAGGTCCCGGCTTCCGGGCGTAATCGAAAACCAGAGGTGGGACAGCAGAGGTGTCCCACCGCAGAATTCAACTCCAGGATTGGATGTGATGACTGTAAATAATATTATTTTTTGCTCTTCGCCCACGTTGGCTTGTTACACACATATTTACCCTCAATTTGTTTCGTGGGCGAGTTTTTATTTTTATTTAATGTTTTTTCGCTTGCGCGAAACACCATTCGTTACTCGTTACGTGGAATTATTAATAAAGATTTTATTTGTTTTTGCATGGTGAAATTACAGCTTACAACCACGGGGGAGCCTTTTTTTCGCGGGAAAACAAGGCTGCAGGATTGTGGTCAACGCGAGTTAAATGTAATCAAAATGAAACAATTGCTACTTGGTGAAAAAGGGTTTAATAATTTTTAATTCGAAACCAAGCAAAATTGATACATGGTTTTCAAAACTTTTCCCAACAGCTTGAAAACGAAACTTTCCTGTCCCAAATTTTAATAATTTCTGAAAAATCCAACCTTCAACTGCTGCCCACTGCAGCTGATGGATGATGGAAGGAAAACAGAAAACTTCTTCCTCAAACTCGTCAAAAAACTTCTTTCTTCCTCCTAAAACTCTCCCCACCACCATCATCATCATCCCGATCCCAAAAACCAATTCGCTTTGATGGCCTGGGCCCACAAATCCAACCAAACATACTTTTTCAAGTGGGAAAACCCGCTCCAGCCTGCCCGGAGGATCAGACCGAGATCCCACTCTAATGATGAAGGGGAAGACCGTGTCTGTGATTTCATTAACGCGTCCCCATCTTTATGACTAATTGGGAAATGATTTCCATAAACTGCTCGTCGGCGGCGGCTGGGCCCCAGAGTTGGTTTGAAGATGTGGCCTCGGGGTGAACAAAAAAAAAGTGATGAAGGTCTAGGGGGGGGGGAACAACTTCTCCTCCCCACCAAGCCAAGCTCTCAGCATCTTCTTGGAAGAACTCATTCACGATTTGTGCTGGGAAAAAATAATTGAAGCAGCAAATTGTGGACTTTTGTGGGAAGTGTCTGCTGGCTGGTTGGGTAGAGGGAGGTTGGAATTAGAAATGCGTATCTGGTTTTCAGATCAAAATCTTGATTTAAATGGGGATTGGAGGGGCGTAAAAACTGGTTTGATATTAATGAGTGGAAGAAAGTTCAGCGGATTTTTGCTGGATCAGGGATATTTCCAAAGAAAAAGTTTTGCGGACTCACAGATGGCACTGTTTAAATTAACCTTTTTTTTATTTAGGTCAATATTACTGAAATTGAAACCTAATTGTTTAGTAAAGAAAAAGCATTAGTTGACTTTAAGAATATAATTAGATTTTATGTTGTTATGAGGTGATGTCCATCTTTTTGGAGTAAAATTAACGAATATAACTACAATGAATCGTCAAACATCCCCCAAGCCAAGTAACTGCTCCCCAACAATCGAATCCATTCAGTTCGCGCACTCTGGACAGAACGATTCGCAGCCCCTGGACGCATTTTTATTTATTCATGTCATCGGGCCAAGTTTATATGAGACCTTCCGCCTTCCTCCTTCCTGCTGGATCCGCTCTTCATCCAGCTGTCAGAACCTCGGCCACTCTTTCTCTCTTACTCTCTCTGACACAAACTTTGCTCTGCTGAGTGGGGAGAGAGCGAGTGAGATGCAGAAAAAAAAAGAAAGGAAAAATAAAATTTACATTGACAGTCGGGACCCATCCGGTAATTGGTGCAAGTACAGTAGCTGTCACATGAATATATGTGAAAATTTCATCGATTCATTGATTACACCTTCAAGGTGGACTTATCGAATTTTCCAAAGCGACCCTCCATTGAAGAACTCCAGAAGTTTGTTCTAGTGAATTTGGGACTGGCCGTAGGTCAAGTGAAGCGATTCCAAGTGAATCATGCGCAAAATTGCGCACATGTAAAGTGTGTGGATCTAAAAACCGCTCAAGACGCTGTTGCCAAGCACGATGGGAAACACGAGATGGATGTGAACAAGACCAAGGTCAAAGTTCGCTTGGTGATGGAGGACGGGGGAGTGGAGGTGAAGATCCACGATCTCTCGGAGAACGTCACTAGCGAGGAGATTGTGGCTTTTCTGCGGAACTACGGAGACGTACTCAACATCCGAGAGGTACCCTGGGGAGAGAGTTTCCCTCTCCGTGGCATGCCATCGGGCATCCGGGTGGCGAAGATGGTTCTTCGCCGCCACATTAAGTCGTTTGTCACGATCCAATCGGAACAAACACTTATCTCGTACAGAGGGCAGCCGCAGACATGCAAACACTGCACGCTTACCCAACACGTAGGCATCTCATGTGTGGAGAATAAAAAATTACTCAACCAAAAGGCCGACCTCAACGCTCGTCTGGATAAAAACCGAGGATCAACATCTACAAGCTACGCAAGTGTGCTCAACACTAGCGCATCAGCCACTAACACACTGCTGCCGGCGTTCAGTAGTACAATTCTCGGTCCGGTCATGCCGCAACGACCGCCACCGATTGTGCTCGAGAGCACGGCACCTAACGGCTCTCTGAGTCAAGCGACGACGAACGTGGCCGGCCAGCCAGCTGCTGGATCGACGATCATCAGCGAAAACACTGCTCAGTCTGTTCACACGGACGAACAGATGGACGTTGCTGAACTCTCAGTTGGCTACACCAGCGGAGGCAGCCCGTCATCAAATGCTCAAAACATCCTCACACGCGTCACCGAACTCTCAGCTGAATCAGCTGCGGCTGCCAGCGGAGGCGGTGCGATCGTATGTCCAAAGGAGTCTGAACGCTCATCTGAGCCGACCGTGGACGCCAGCGTGAGTGACGTGATGCTCTCTCCACTCTCCCCTGCTGTTTCTGCCGCCCCTGCCGCCCCTGCTGCCCCTGTTGCACCTGCTGGCCCTGCTGCCCTTGCCGCCCCTGCTGGCCCCGCTGGCGGCCCTGCTGCTCCTGCCGCCCCTGCTGGCCCCGCTGGCGGCCCTGCTGCTCCTGCCACCCCTGCTGGCCCTGCTGCACCTGTTGCGGAAGGAGAAACCCGTGCTGCTGTCGAAGTCGAAGATATGGAAACTGAGACCCCAACTGCTGCTGAAGGTGCCACGGAACTCAGCACTCAACACGTGCACGAGTTACTGCAACCGTACGATGAGGACGCAAAAATGCCGGCCTTGCCGGACTCCGCATGCTTAGCCTTGGTGAGTACCTTTAAATCGCCTCTCCCCGTCCCCGAACTCAAGAAGGCGCATTCGCTCAGTTCCATCACTGGTGGGAGTGAGAGCGATAGCAGCGAGCACTCAAAGTCTGGTGAGCAGTTCACTGAGGTAAAAAAGAAGAGGCGGCCAGGTCGCCCGAAAAAACCGAAAATCAACTAGCCCAGAACCCTGCAGCTCCCACTGCAATGAACTTGCCTTGCTCGTACAACATTGCCACCATTAACATAAACGCCATTTCGAACGAAAACAAATTAAACTCCCTCCGATCCTTCATAAGACTAACCGATCTCGATATAATCCTTCTCCAAGAAGTTGAGAACCCACATCTCGTACTTCCGGGATTTAACGTTTTGTCTAACGTAGACGAACATAAGAGGGGAACCGCCATTGCACTTAAAGCTCACATCCGGTTTTCCAACGTCAGGCGCAGCGTAGACTCGCGCATAATTGCTGTAACTTTGAGTAACTCTGTGACAATCTGTAACGTTTACGCACCGTCTGGGACGTTGAATGCTAAAGCTCGTGAACGACTCTTCAATAGCACGCTTCCGTTCTACCTCCAAATAAGCTCTGACCACTACATCCTCGGCGGTGATTTCAACTGTGTCACCTCCTCGAAGGATTCGAAGGGCAACAGCAACAACAGCTTAGCTCTAAAGAATCTAATCGACAACCTGGCCCTGAAGGATGCGTGGGAGGTTCTGAAGGGAAATCGAACCGTTTTCAGTTTTATCCGTCCTAACTGTGCTTCGCGTCTCGACCGGTTGTACATATCTGAGCCCTTGGTAACATCTCTGCGTACAGCAGAGTACCTAGTAACGTCCTTTTCCGACCACAAGGCGTTCAAAGTAAGGTGTTGTCTCCCGAACCAAGGTAGAGCCCATGGACGCGGCTTCTGGTCAATACGCGCTCATGTTCTAACGGAGGAGAACCTGGCCGAGTTCGAGAGCAAGTGGAATCGCTGGTTACGAGAAAACAAAACTTCGGAAGCTGGATTGACTGGTGGGTCCGGTGCGCTAAACCAAAAATCAGAAGCTTCTTCAGGTGGAAGACCAATGAAGCCTTTCGGGAGTTCAACGCTGAAAACGAACTACTCTACATACAACTGAGGACTGCCTACGACAATCTCCACCAAACCCCTGGAATGGTGTCTGAGATCAACAAGATCAAAGGAAGGATGCTTCTCCTGCAGAACAAATTTTCGAGGGCGTTCGAGCGACTCAACGACAAGCTTGTCGGGGTGAGAAAATGTCTTCGTTTCAACTCGGTGATCGCACTGGACGGAAGAAGAACAGCACAATATCAGCTATTGAACATCAAGGAAGGTTACTCCAAGATTCTGCTGAGGTCGAACAACACATCTTCGACTACTTCCAGCAGCTGTACAGTGTCGGATCTGTGGAACCAAACACAAATTTCCCCTCTAACCGATCTGTGGACTCAGCCTCTGAGGCCAACATCCGAGCAATGGACGAAATCACGACAGAGGAGATCTTTACTGCCATCAAGACTAGTGCTTCACGAAAATCACCTGGCCCTGACGGTATCCCGAAGGAGTTCTATGAGAAAGCGTTCGACATCATATACCGACAGCTCAACCTGATCCTCAACGAGGCACTCCAAGGACAATTTCCGGATCAGTTCCTGGAGGGTGTAGTGGTTTTGAGCAAAAGAACTCCAATTTGAAGACGATCAAAGGATACAGACCCATCACTTTGCTTAACTATGATTACAAGCTGCTATCAAGAGTGCTTAAGGTGCGTCTGGAGCGGATCATGCAAGAGAACGGACTACTGAACTCAAGCCAAAAGTGCTCCAACTCCAACCGGAGCATTTTTGAAGCTGTGCAAGCGGTAAAAGACAGACTAGTTGAGCTCAACTGCAAACGGAAAACTGGAAAACTTATTTCGTTCGATTTGGACCATGCGTTTGACCGTGTGGATCAAGGTTTTCTGCTAAACGTGATGCGCAGCATGGGATTCAACGAGGACCTGGTGGCTCTCATCGCCAAATTGATGGCAGCAGCTAGATCGCGAATTATCATCAACGGGAATCTGTCTGCAGAATTTCCCATCCAAAGGTCGGTACGCCAAGGCGATCCCCTCAGCATGCATCTATTTGTCCTTTTCCTGCATCCCCTCCTTGAGAAACTCCTGCCCATATGTAACCATCCCCAAGAGCTATTGGTAGCTTACGCAGACGACATTTCCGTCATACTGGTGGAAGAGTCGAAGCTGGCAGACATCAAGCAGGCGTTTGAGGACTTCGGCTTGTGTTCGGGAGCAATGCTGAACTTGGAGAAAACCGTAGCGGTGAACGTGGGAATACAACGAGGAACTGCAACGGAGCTGTTTGGCCGACTGTTGCTGACTCTGTAAAGATCCTGGGAGTGATATACTTCAACTCCTTGAAACGGACCATCGACGAAAATTGGAGCGAACTTATTAGGAAGACTTCCTTCCTCATGTGGCTTTTCAAGCCACGTGTCCTTACCATTCACCAGAAGGTGACTCTGCTAAACGTCTTCGTAACTTCCAAATTGTGGTATTTGTCATCGGTGCTTAGTATGCCAAACGCTGCGGTAGCTAGAATGACTTCTCAGATGGGGCGGTTTATCTGGGGAAGGTATTCATTCAGAGTACCCATGGATCAACTGGCATTGCCAGTAGCCGATGGTGGACTCAACCTGCACACGCCCAGAGTGAAGAGTAAAGCTCTTCTCATCAATCGCTTCATTCGTGATACGGAAGTAACTCCTTTCGCTTTGTCGTTTACGAGTCAACTCGAAAATCCACCTAATCTTAGTGGAATCCCAGCGATGTACCCATGTTTGAAGGCGATTGCTCGTGAGCTGGCTTATGTACCACACAGCCTGGCGACGAACCCGACTGCTACGGAGTTGCACGATTTCTACCGGAAAACGCTGAGTAAACCAAAGGTCATGGCGGAACGCTCGGCCACTTCGTGGAGACTCGTTTGGCACAACATCCGGTGTAAAAGATTCACATCGGCAGAGAGGTCTACGTACTACCTGTTAGTCAACCACAAGATCTCGCATGCAGCGCTGCTGTTCCGGCAGAACAGACAGGACAGTGAAATGTGTCAACACTGTCCCAATGTAGTTGAAGACCTGAAGCATAAATTTACCAACTGCAGTCGAGTGAAACATCTGTGGGAGTACCTTCAGCCGAAGTTGGAGGCGATTTTGGATAGAAGGGTTAGGTTTGAGATGTTTTTAGTGCCAGAACTTACTCATAGCAGTACAAGGAGAAAACACAAGGCTCTTAAGCTTTTTATTGTTTATATAAATTACATTCTAGAGCCAGATTGTCCTCTCACAATAGAAACACTCGAGATTGAACTAAACATGATTGAACAGTGAAAAACCTAACTATGTAAAACAAATCAGAACTAAATAAACGATTTTACAAAAAAAAATTGATTCAAAGTATCGGATTTTGCATTGAATTATTGTTTAATACTTAATGTTACTTAATTAAAAAAAATAAGGAGTTTGAAATGACAGATCAACAGAATAATTATATTTTTGATGGCATATAATATTTTGCCAAATCAATCAGATAACCGCTTGAGATCAAAATCATTCAGAGTAGTTTTTGTTTGATATTCCTAATAGAAAAGGATATAATTCTATTTTTTTTATTTTGTTTGTTCTTTAATTATTAAATTGTTGATAAGTATTAGTTAAGAAAAAAAAAAAGAATTGATCGATTTATACGATAAATTAAAACTTGAAGAAGGCCAATACAAAGGCGTGAAGATGGACCATTTTTGCATTGTTTCATTTAATTTCCTTTCCTTTGGCTTTTCCCTAATATTACTCCAATAATTTTAACAAAACCATTAAAAAACGAAGACGCTCCATCTAGACATCAAAGAAAGATACATGGCATGTCCAATATGTTATCCAACAATATCTACTCTAAGGTTACTTTTAAATAATATGTAACCTTAAGTATTTCCAAGTAAGGTTACGTCCTTTTGAAAAATAATTTTAGTACTACAGTCCAGACTCGGTTTTCCGAAGCTGCACTTTGGATAATCAAAAATTTGGAAAAAACATTTTTTTCGTTGTCTGATTTTTGATTGTTGAGCTTAAGTATGACCCATAAACTACGATGATTTTTAATTTCAAGATGGCGTCCAATATGGCGGTGATGATATATAGATAAAATTCGTTTTATTATTTATTAGGCAATCAACTATATAAATAAGACTAAAATGAGGTCTCCGAACTTGAATTTGATGTTGAAAACAAGATAAAGGAAATAAAAACGAAAAAAAAATCCTATACAAACCTTCGGATAATCGAATGTCGGATAATCGAAACTTCGGATAATCGAGTCTGAACTGTATGGATCATTTCGAAAGTATTTCAAAACGGCAGACCACACAATTTTCCAAGAAATAAATGAAAAACAGAACCTCATATTTTGCACACACACCTACACTTATAATAAATATCAAAAACCTACTTAAGTTCCAAATTCCAAACAAAACCTTTTTGAATTAATGTTTTATTTTTGCGTAAATGTTGTTTTTTGGAAAAAATAATCTCGAATAGTTTTGTACACATTCTGCATCATCAATTTCAAAAGAGTTTTTATGTCAAAATTCCGACAATGCCCTTTTTGTATTTTCATGTAAATTTGAAAACCTTTATATTTATAAGATTGTACTCAATTTACAGCTGTGGTATGGTTTTCTGCGTTATTAAGATCTTAAACTGAAAACTATTTGTTTATGAATTTATTTGCCTTGTTCTACTGAAATCGTTTGTTGAAAAATTAACCAATTTGCCCGCAATATCTTTAGGGGTTACATACTTGTAAATCGGCATAAATTTCAGAGGTTTGTTTGAGCACACGCTTTTTTCAAATCTGTTTTTAGGGCATTAAAGTATACATTTTCACCTATCTATGAAATAAATTTGAACACATTTGGTTGTGTCTTTGCTGAGATATAGCTATTTAAAGTTAGCAGTTTCAAAAAACGGGTGCCACGATATCTCAACCAAATGACCAAATCGGCTCAAAATTTTGGTGAAGATTCGTTAAATTGATCCTGTGTGCATGGCGAAGGCCGATTTTAAAAAAGTTTATTTTTAAAAAGGAATAAATATTTTCAAGTTTTTCATAAAAAATTTTGGTGAAGATTCGTTAAATTGATCCTGTGTGCATGGCGAAGGCCGATTTTAAAAAAGTTTATTTTTAAAAAAGATAAAAATATTTTTAAGTTTTTCATATAAAAAATCGTATTTTTTCAAAATCACAATTTAAAAAAATCGGGCTTCGTCATGCATACGGGATATGCCTTGAGAGTCTTCACTCGAAATTTCAGCCAATTTTGTCCATCTCATCTCGAGACATCGTGACACCCGTAAATCAACTCGGTGTTCAGAGAAAAACGCTCTCAAAGTTTGACACTTCGCTTTACGCATGGCAAAACTTTGAGCTTAAATCGTCTCTTACTCAGTTTAATCATGAAATATCATCATGAAACATTCAGGAGTGTTTGAAATCATTATTTTAGCGGATTTAATTAATTTTCTGTAATACGAAATTTTGTGATTTTCTACATGTATGTAACCCCTTACAGTGATTATCAACCAGTTGAGACAACATAAAGTACAAATCAAAATTCGTGATATATTTCAAAACTTAGTTTTCCAAAGTAATCTAAAATCAAGGTATTTTTTTGGTTAGTTGTATATATTGCATATAAATACAAACATTTTTTTTTGTTTCATATTTTCCGGCAGAATACCAAAAAACTTAACAAAAATTTACAGAAAATTTGGTTTGTACATTTCTTTTTTTGAAATATAATTTATATAAACAATAATGCTTCAAATTTGATTTCTATTTTTTTAATCTAAAATTGTTTTGTGAAAATCTTCATGTTTATTGAGTGTTGTTTCAGTCAAAGGTTCTGATTACTCAAAACAGACCATTCGTGAGCACAAATCGAAAGCGACGTTAATCTGTTCTGAACTATTCTTTCCGTTTGTCACTTCCACACCAATCGCATCTGAAAACTCTCTCTTTCGCTCTCCCTCTCACTCCAATCGGGTAGTATAGCGAATGGCTCAGAGTGACCTATTGCGTTATGTCGCTCAAAACTGACTCAAAATAGTCTGCGATCGGCTTTGTTTTGATCATTAAATGAATTTCTCAAAATCAATGGACTTAAAATATTTTCAAATTTTGTTGTTTACACAACATTCAAGACATATTTGGCAAAATGGCCAAATTCTAGTTGCGCTGGTATTTTGTTGGATTCTCCTCTCCTCTCTGAGAATAGTCGTTTGTGACTCGGGTTGACGGACGGAGTAGGCAAAGAAATTCACGAAGTATTTGTGTCGCTGTGTGAAGCGATTAACGATTGGCAGCTAGCGAGTCGTTGTTCGCTCGCGAATGGTTGCGCGCTTCAGTCGGCAAAAATTCGTTCGGTGATGAGTGAGTGATTTCTGAGCTTTGAACCCAAAATCAGAACCATAGGTTTCAGTCAAATCAAAATAATGCTCATTGAAAAATAATGCTCACTTTGTAAATGGGCAAGAATTTCGATGTTTGGTTTATTAACATAAATGTCTGATATTTTTGTTTATGTTTATTACTATTTCTTAACCACCAATTCCCTACGCATGTTTTATCCACAAATGCTCTCAACTTGAGTCTATGGATTTAAAGAGAAGCATTTGAGTTAAAGAATATAAGCCGAGGAAAAACTATGGTGTTTAAAGCATTTTTTTACTTTTTTCGGGCAAAAAGGCTCAGTTTAATCTTTAATGCAGCCCGAATCCAGTTAACAATTGCATCAGAAGAAATTTCGAGTGATGACCATTTAACGGGTGGTGCACGCAGTCGATCATGCACAACCAGAAGAGGTGCAGAGGCTGCAGACGGAATTCGAAACTTTGAACAGTTGAAGATTCAGGACACAAGTGACGAGACGATCAAATAGATTGAAGCCCAAGATTTCTGATTTGATGAGATCTTTCCATTTTGAATTTCAGAAGATTCATTTATTTAAACTGACATACAAACATTTCATTTAAGACAATATTTTTATTATTGCAGATGAATTGTTGGATATTTTTTATATTTATCTCTTTGTGATTGGATAATCCAATTTGCTCTCCATCTGGATTAACTATTTCTTATTCCTGATTTTCTGTTCTTGTTTTGCTCCCTAACATCTCCCTTTTGCTCCCTAATATCTATCTCTTTTATGTCCTTGTGAGGGGATCATCGATCCATCTGCATTGACACACTATCTTTTCATTTTTCGTCTTGTCTTTCTTCTTATTTTTCATTGTTTTTTTCACACTTACTACCAGTCTTTGTGAGGGGATACTGAGCTCGATTTGCTCTCCATCTGCATTGACCTTTTCTCATCTTTGATTTTCCTTTTTATCAGTAGTTAGAACCAAAGCCGGGGATTGGGTAGGGAGCATCAGGGCAGTGGACAGTATGCTGTAATGGCGGAGACTGGACGTGGATAGTGGAAGACCAGAACTACGTCACAAGGGGGAAATTATAATTCTAAAGGATTGTCTAATTACTATATCTATTAACCTCTGTCAGTTTCCAGCTGTCTGCCGCGCCCTTTTAGGCCCCCAATAGGGTGCGAGCCCTGTTTTTCAGCTTTGTCTGACTTTTTTCGGAGTTATTGGAGCTTACTGTCGGAAGGAGATTCTCTTCCCCTGAGGACACCGTGAGTGATTTTGCTTGTTCGCGTCCAACCATCCCCTTCTGGCCCTTCATACGGCAGTAATTTGAAGATGCTTCCTTTAAGTCTGAGCCACTGTAATTCTAGGCAACCGCTACAAAGGTCATCCTTGTGGCCCTGTTGGTTATCACATCAAATCAAATCAAATCAAAAGGCTCAGTTTAATCTTTAAAAACACTGGCAAATAAATTCATAAGAAATGATTTTGCTTAAAGACCTCGAAAACTCACAATACGTAACCACAACTGTAAATTGAGTAGCAGCCCTGCTAATGGGTTTGAAAAAGTCTCATAAAATCATATCGAGTGCGGTACATTCGGAAAGAGAGTGAGAATGGAACCACGTTAGACTACGTCAGTGAATTTTTCAAAAAAACAAATTATTCAAAACTTTAAAATTTCAAAAAAAAAATAAATATTTCAGAAATTTCTATAATTTTTATAATTTTTTCCTCAACTTTGAAGCTTCCTACCAAAATTACTGACAGTTCCAACAACAACAAAAAAGAGTGTAAAAAATATCTGTCCAGCCATAAATGCACAGTGGTCCAGATCGCAAAATTAAGTGGAAAATGGATTTTCCGAAAAATGGTTAAGTTTTGGAGCTTCGGTGTCTTCAGAAGAGTTGTTGCATATGGAAAGGGGCAACTTTTGGTTTGGTTGAAAATTAGGGTGGTTCACGGTTAGGGTGATTTTGAAAATCTAACTTTACAGGAATATTTTTGGGAATTTTTTCGTCTTCTAGAAAGTTGACGGGCTTGCCAATCCAAGCAACTTTGTCGAAGACACCAAAATTTTATCTCGTAATCTACGCCTTCTACGACAAAATGTATAGAAAGCATCTGAGCAAACCTTCAAAAATCAGTTTTTCACGTGGCAATTCAGGGTTTTTTAGAAAAGTGGTATTCGGAGCACTTTAGAGCTCTAAAAACAAACATTTTATTATCTGACAAGTCAATTTGGACTTAAGGGTCAAAGTTACAGCGATTTTAAGGTAAAAAGATGCAAATTTAAAACTTAAATATCTCGAAAGCCAAATTTTAAGCACAAGGCTGCATTTGAAAGAAGAGATCCAGCACTACAAACGCTGAAAAATCTCAGGGGTGTTTTTCTTTAAACTCGAGATATCTTCATTTGAAAAAGTCTAATTTTCAAGGGAAAACCTTATGGGACCACCCTAACGAATTTCGAAAATTGTCCAAATATATGTTTTTCCATGTAATTTTGCCCGCTGAATCTGAATCTGCCCTCAGAATTGACCCAAAGTGTCGAAACATCGATTTTTGGTCATATTTTGGGTTTCCATGTAAAATTATCATTTAAACCCAAAATATGACCAAAAATCGATTTTTCGACACTTTGGGTCAATTCTGAGGGCAGATTCAGATTCAGCGGGCAAAATTACATGGAAAAACATATATTTGGACAATTTTCGAAATTCGTTAGGGTGGTCCCATAAGGTTTTCCCTTGAAAATTAGACTTTTTCAAATGAAGATATCTAGAGTTTAAAGAAAAACACCCCTGAGATTTTTTCAGCGTTTGTAGTGCTGGATCTCTTCTTTCAAATGCAGCCTAGTGCTTAAAATTTGGCTTGCGCCTTTTCGAGATATTTAAGTTTTAAATTTGCATCTTTTACCTTAAAATCGCTGTAACTGACCCTCAAGTCCAAATTGACTTGTCAGATAATAAAATGTTTGTTTTTAGAGCTCTAAAAGTGCTTCGAATACCACTTTTCTCTAAAACTTAACCCTGAATTGCCACGTTAAAAACTGATTTTGAAGGTTTGCTCAGATGCTTTCTATATTTTGTCGTAGAAGGCGTAGATTACGAGATAAAATTTTGGTGTCTTCGACAAAGTTGCTTGGATTGGCAAGCCCGTCAACTTTCTAGAAGACGAAAAAATTCCCAAAAATATTCCTGTAAAGTTAGATTTCCAAAATCACCCTAATCGTGAACAACCCTAATTTTCAACCAAACCAAAAGTTGCCCCTTTCCATATGCAACAACTCTTCTGAAGACACCGAAGCTCCAAAACTTAACCATTTTTCGGAAAATCCATTTTCCACTTAATTTTGCAATCTGGACCACTGTGAAATGGGGAGGATGACAGACGTCATGCTGGCAGCAAGCGGCAGCAGCATCATCCGACAGCCAAAACCCAGCTCCAGCCCCAGTTGTTCGCATCGTTGTCGCTCGTTGTCGTCGGGAATTTTATTTATATTGTTTTAATCAACATCAATTTACTCTGTTATGGGTATCATTTTTATTTCGTGAAACGTGCCCAGGGCCCACACGCACACACACACGAACACACAGTTTTTCCCCCTTCAGCCTCCCTCTCTCTGTATCGCTCAAAATGAATGTTTACATTTTGTGGAGCGTTTGGAAAAACTCATTACTTTCGCATTGATTGGAGGGTCCACCTGAGGCTAGAAAATTGCGATCACTTTTACGATGTTTTGTTATACACTTGATAGTGTGCGTTGCACACCTTCTCATTAGTCAAAAACGGTTGGAAAAACTCGTCCCCTGGAAATAACCCAGAAATGTGACAGCGGTTACGAGCTATAATTACGACCGAACGAACATTTGGCTAATTTTATGTGGTGTGGCCCGAAAGTCTTTAGTGGGATCGTTCGGTCCGTAAAAACCGAGAACGACTCGCCTGGAAGTAGGAAAAATATGGATCGTAAATGTTAAACATGCTAATCTGGAAAAAATTTTTATGAGTTGGTGTGGTTTTTTGGAGTATCGTCAGCTTTAAAACTCTGTTGCTTTTGTGTTAATTTGCCCTCGTAAATATGCGTCTTGGGAAAAATCTTGTGAGAGTGTGTGTTTGAACCAAGGTTTATGTAGTTCAAATCGATAAAAATTTCAATTAGGACATTTGAAATGTAATAGCCAACGGTATTAAAAAGCTGATTAAAATAATATTTAAAAAAAATAGCATTGAACTTCAAAAAGAGTAGCATTTCAAGTTTTTACGACAATTTATAGGAAATTTAATACTATCCAATTTTCTTCAGTTAAAAAAATCGTGAAATTGTTGACTTATTTAATTGGAACCATTCACCGGATCGAAGTTGATTTAAAAGCTCATTTTAAGTATTAAAACCATTTTTGTAGAGCAGCTCGGGACTCGATTTACTATCTAAAAATAATCAGAATCACTCACTGAACAGTTCACAAACATCGAATCTGCTCACAAACTTCCAGTACGAGACGGCCAACAATCCCTGGTGTGGCCAACTCAGAGCAAGTTCAGCTAATCAAACGGTACGGATACGAAACCAATTTCAATTGTTTGTCAAACCATTTCCTTCCCCCTCGTTCCATTTAGCCTCCCCCAATCTTATAGCCCTAGTGAGGGGTTGGGGATGATTACCGGATGATGGAACTCATAAAATCGAACATACACGACACGAAAAGTGGGTAGTTTTCTTCCTCGTGCAACTTTTGCTTTCGAAAAGGGGGACTCGATACCGACCAAGTCACAGGACAGTTTCACCCCGTGATGTACGATTATCTGCCCTGCCCCGGAAAGTGATACTGGACAAGGTGAACTCAGTGGTTCGACGAAGTAACTGTGGGTGACAAAATAAATAACTCAGGTCAACCGATAGCTTCGAAGTTTAAAGAAAAAAGAAAAAGTAAAATTCAATTAAGATATAAAACGTTTAAATCGCTGCTGGAGGTTGAACCACTTTCGCCCAGAGCTCCCAAGGCAGCGCTAAGTTCAGCGAAGTCCGGAACAAAAGTCCTGTCCTGGGTCGAGCAAGGAGGTGGGGCGGTGTACGAAGGTCTGCGAAGGTCTGCCAATCTATAGATAGATTACACGATTCTTGTCCCGTCACCCTCACTCTCCATAGTTTTTCATTCCGAGTCTTCTTGGCCAGTGCTGCCATTTACTTGCCACTACAAATTTGATACAAATAAAAAAAATACATTTTGCATTTTCTGTCATTCTTGCTTTTTACTTCGCCAAGAACAAACAATACTGAAAGGTACTTTTCAGCATCTATTCGGGTCCTGAAAAAATCATCATTCCAGCAATTGTATTGAAACGTAATACATTTCGAAACTGCTTTGGAGTTTGACACTTAACTTGACGGCAAATAAAATAAAAACGTTCAATTCAAATTGTAATTGTCGGAATTGCAAAAAAAAAGTTTCTAGAGAGACTAAATAAAATGTTAATGCTTAAAAAAATTCCAATATAACTTGGCAACCCTGAAAAGAAAAGTTGTGTTCGCTGATTTGCTGCGCTGAACTTTCCACGTGGCGTACCAGTTTAGGTGATGGTGGTGGTGGTTTACAACATTGAGTGACTGAATGGCGGAAAATTGACGATAAAATGCAGCCCCCGCCCCATCCAATAAATTGCAGGCCAGAGGAAAGGGAAGCCCGAGTTTATCTGACAGCGACTGTTGGAAGGAAGATGTTCTTTTCGATAATTGGTGGGAATCGATTTTCTAGCGCGGAATGAGAAGAGCAATTTGGAATCGATTGTAAGTTGGTCGGATTGCGTGAGTGAAAGCAATTTCGGAGTATTAAATTAACTGTTGATTTGATCTCAGTAGAAAATATAAATTGAAGAAACCAAAAAACTTAGAAAATTAAATTGAAACAGATTGTTATCAAAAAATTATAAATTTACCATATTTACATCTCCATTGCACGTGAAACAGGAATCGAACACGCTACCGTAACAATTCCCCAAATTTATTCCGTTAACCTCCTCGCGCGGAAAAAAGGAAGCAACCAAAGATAACCTTTCCGTAATCCGATCCAGTTTGTATGAGAAAGAGGCGTAGACTTACCCTCGTCACCCCTTTGGCCCCCTGAGATACTTATCTAGAATCGGTTTCAAACTTGGTTTTACCCTTTTGCTCCCCTTTATTGACTTGAAAACACACACTCAAAAGCATACACACAAACACACAAAGAGGTGTGTCGCCGAAGGTTTCCGGAACATCACAATAAAATCCCACATTTAAATGTAAATGAATGTAAAGTCATGCTTATCGTTGTTACCGCGTGTGTCATACATGTAAAAAGCTGACTTTTGGTTGGTGAGTGAGATTTTGAGCAGCAAAAGTCACTCACTTGAGCTCAATGAAAAAATATCCACGCTTCTTTCAATAACATGCTCAATGCAATACAGTCCAAAATTGATTATCCGAAAGCCTTGACAAAATGTCACTTTGGATCATCAAAACTTTGGGTAATCGAATAAACTTTTTTTTTCGTTGTTCGTTTTGATTGTGGAGCTTATGTATGACTCTTAAACTACTCCAGTGATTTAGAATTATTCTTCAAAAAAAAAATACAAAAACGGCGGTGATAAAAAATTGCAAATAAACATTTTTTAATTCAATAGATAATGAACAATCACAATTGGACTAAAATGGGGTCGCAGAACTCAAATTTTATCTAAAAAGTTAGAAAATAAATAAACGATTTTTTTGTTATCGTGAATCGATTAACCAAAGTCCCATACAAACCTTCGGATAATCGAGTCTAAACTGTAACTTCAACTCATGTTACTGAGATGTCAAAATGGGTCCTTTTTTTCATGCGGGTAATTCTCTACTACAAACTTTGTAACTATGTAACTCACACAAAATCGGGAAAAGTTGCCCTGACCCCTCTTCGATTTGCGTGAAACTTTGTCCTATGGGGTAACTTTTGTCTCTGATCACGAATCCGAGGTCCGTTTTTTGATATCTCGTGACGGAGGGGCGGTACGACCCCTTCCATTTTTGAACATTTGCAGCCTGAAACGGTGATGAGATAGAAATTTGATGTCAAAGGAACTTTTATGTAAAATTAGACGCCCGATTTGATGGCGTACTCAGAATTCCGAAAAAACGTATTTTTCATCGAAAAAAAACACTAAAAAAGTTTTAAAAATTCTCCCATTTTCCGTTAGTCGACTGTAAAAAAAATTTGGAACATGTCATTTTATGGGAAATTTAATGTTCTTTGCGAATCTACATTGACCCAGAAGGGTCATTTTTTCATTTAGAGCAAAATTTTTCATTTTAAAATTTCGTATTTTTTTTAACATTGCAGGGCTATTTTTTTTAGAAAGTAACAATGTTAATTTATCAATTTTTGTAATTGTCTGCTCTACAACTTTGTACAACATTGTTACACTCTAAAAAATAACCCTGCAAAGTTAGAAAAAAACACGAAATTTTAAAATTAAAAATTTTGTTCTAAATGAAAAAATGACCCTTCTGGGTCAAAGTAGATTCGCAAAGTACATTAAATTTCCCATAAAATAACATGTTCCAAATTTTTTTACAGTCGAGTAACGGAAAATGAGAGAATTTTTAAAACTTTTTAGTGCTTTTTTCGATGAAAAATATTTTTTTTCGGAATTCTGAGTACGCCATGAAATCGGGCGTCTAATTTTACATAAAAGTTCCTTTGACATCAAATTTCTATCTCATCACCGTTTCAGGCTGCAAATTATTGAAATACACCTCTTTCTTCGCATGTTCAAAAATGGAAGGGGTCGTACCGCCCCTCCGTCACGAGATATCAAAAAACGGACCTCGGGTTCGTGATCAGGGACAAAAGTTACCCATTAGGACATAGTTTCACGAAAATCGAAGAGGGGTCGGGGCAACTGCTGTGTGAGTTGGCGGAGAATTACCCTATACATATCAACACAAAATCAAATTCTGAGCAAATCTGTGTAGACATGTCAAACTATCAGCTCTATGCGACTACAATTATCAAGCCTGAATACTCATGCCCCAAATACAACTGCTCTTCTTTCCATACTGATTCTCTCAGCGCCGAACGAACACGTTTTGGTGTTCACACACTCGTGTTTGACATTCTCTTTTTCTCTCTCTTTCCCGTTTTCACGATCATCCAATCACAACCGCAACCGTCTCGCGTTTTTTTCATAGAGATCTCCACGGTTTCTCTCACGCTCACCATGATTCTGTATTACTATTTGTATTTGAAGTATTGTTTTGGTTTTGAACGATTGTTGTTGTTGTTAATTAATTTATTTTCGGCAGTTTTAATCTTTCGGTCATTCGCTGCCCTGTAACGATTGTGATTGGCTTAATTCCAAGCACCTGATTTTGTTTACACTATTTTTGCGCAGACATAGGCAAATCGAGTAGATCGATCGTCTGTACAAACCAGCTGTTTACCACGTGCTCGTGGTATAACAAAGGACACAGCTGGCCCACTTTGCTTGTGTGTGCGTGTAATTTTCGCTACAAACTACAGTCATGCCTCGGTTTTGCACGCCTCGGTTTTGCACTGCCCCGGTTTTGCACCGTTCAGCTGCCTCGGTTAAGCACGGCCCAGTGCTTAACTGAAGCACAGAGCTTATGGGTTTTTGGATATATGGGAGACATTGGCTTTAATCGTATGAAAAATCATGCAAACATCAAAAAATTATAGTGTTTTGGAATCGGAATGATGTCAGTTATCCATTAAAATTATTATTTCAGGAAAAGTTTCACAAAATACGTATTTTTCCTGTATTTTGAAAATGCATTTTTTTCTCTAAAGAAATATATTGTTATTGGAATATGGGTATCAAATGATCAGGTTTTTTCATACATTTCGGATATAATAACAAATTTTTTAGAAAATATTCCAAATTTTCACAAAACTACGTTTTTTCGGAAAAAAATACTCAAAATTTCAATTTTTACAATATGGGTATCAAACGATCGGGATTTTTTCATACATTTCGAATGTAATAACAACATCTTTTGAAAATACTCTAATTTTTCACAAAACTACGTATTTTTGAATAAAATACTCAAAATTTCCGTTTTTACAATGTGGGTATCAAACGATCGGGATTTTTTCATACATTTCGAATGTAATTACAGTATTTTGTTGATAATACTCAAAATTTTCACAAAACTACGTATTTTTGTAAAACTTTTCAAAATTTATGTTTTTACGATATGGGTATCAAATAATCAAATCATTTTTTTTTCAAAAATACGTAGTTTTGTGAAAATTTTGAGTATTTTCATTTTTTTAATAACTTTCGAAATGAATGAAAAAATCCCGGTCGTTTGATATCCACATTGTAAAAACGGAAATTTTTAGTATTTTTTTTTCGAAAATACGGAGTTTTGTGAATTTTTTTAGTATTTTCAAAAAATATAGTTATTACATTCGAAATATATGAAAAAATCCCGATCGTTTGACACCCACATCGTAAAAAAGGAAATTTTGAGTATTTTTTCTTAGAAAATACGTAGTTTTGTGAAAATTTGGAGTATTTTCAAAAAAAATTGTTATTACATTCGAAATGTATGAACAAATCCCGATCGTTTGATACCAACATTGTTAAAACGGAAATTTTGAGTATTTTTTTCGGAAATACGTAGTTTTGTGAAAATTTTGAGTATTTTATTCGAAAATACGTAGTTTTGTGATTTTTTTTTTGTATTTTCCTTTCCATTCCTCTATCGTTCCACTAATAAGTCCCTCTAATGTCCAACGGAGATCCACAACCAAAAAAGGTCCTCCAAACTCATTCCGTTGATGACTTTGCCTGAACTAGCGTCGTAGCCATGCCCTGAAGTTGACACGCCGTCGATGAATTTGAGCAAATGTTAGTCAACCTCCAACGTCATCCTCCTTCTGCCAAAGGTCGTCATTCCGGGTTGTGCGATAGCTAGAGTAACCTTTTTGGATGGCTCTTTTTCACAGACGGGATTTTCCTATGTTCGAAGCGGGGGTATTGTTTGTCGAGGTCTATAGAGATATGGTTTCTTATCAAAAGCCTCTTTTTCGGGACATGGAGTATTTGTCACCCACTATACAAGGAAATCGATCCGAGCCGGTCGAGGACAATCTCTCCGTTAAATACAGCTAGAGTTGCTAATTACCAGAGGCCACCATCGCATCGTCAGGACCAGGTGTTCAAATTCCCTCAGCGATTGTAACATGTCAAAAGTACAATTAAATTACGTCAAACCACTGACAACTCTGGCCACTTTTTCCCGCTTTTCACTTTCTGTCCCCAGCGATGATGATGATGATTTTTCCCCACAAAAACTCAGACGTCGACGATAAAGTTTGGTGTTTTGTAGAGTCCCTTGCTGGGAGGAGGAGAGGTTCGAGGGTGCGGAACTAGCTGTGAACACCCAAAACTATGTGCTGCATCTGATGGAAACATGACAATAAAGAGCTAACTATTTGCACACTTGTACCCACCACCAGAACCAGCAGCAGGACCCAGAGTTGAAGTTTGTCCTTTTTCAAACTTCACCGACACGACGGCAGTGACTCCGGGGGGAAGCAACATAGTTTTTCAGCTGAGACACACGACCCGCTACCCCCCTTGTGGACATAGATAAATGTTTCGGAATTGGAGGGTATTGGGAGGGTTCTGGGAGAGGAAAGAAGTTCTCGAGTGCCACTTTTCGGAGGTTTCGAGTGGAGCAGCCCCTTTTTTGCACCAAGCTCGTTGTTGATAAATAACAACAGTAATACGGACTCAACGACCGTAAACGGATTGCATCCCGTTTCATTGATGGAATTTGAGAGGAGTGGGTTTTAGTGGTTTTTGAATGGATTTGTAGTATCAACGAGTGAATTTTCAAGATTTAATTGTTTTAATGCATCTGAAATCAAATATTTACGTGTTCCTTAAATAAGATTCATTTATATATCTGATTTTTATTTGCAAATGTTGGTTTTCAGGTATTTTTTTAAATCCTTGTTTGGTTAGCAGTATTTCAATTTTCCAAAACCCATAAAAGCTAAAAACTTATTCATTGTACCTTTTTTTTGTTTGAAGAAAACTTAATGTTGTCTTTCTTGTATTAATATAATTGTACCCACATTTTCATAATATTTTTTTAAATTTTGGATAAATTGAGTTTAAAACGCCCTTTTGTGATTTAGTTTATTTCTGTTGCCAAAGTTCCGTATTATATTAAAAAAAATAAAAAGTAGACTTTCATTGAAATTTGATGCAATAGTAGGGTGTGTCAAGTGAAACAATCTGCTCGGAATTACAATTTATATGGAGAATGGCAATATTGCTCGAATTTTTGGTGGTTTTGTTAAATATTTCAGGATTGAAATTGAGTTTTGGGGAGTTGACAAGGTCAAAAAGTGAGGTGATGCGTGTAACAAGATACACACTTATTCCACTTCAAAAGGAAGCACTTCTATGCATTAGTGAAATTAGAAACGCCTTTACCTCAAAATAGAAACCCCGCTGAACATATGCGTCCAGGTTTTGGTAACCCATTGGGGTCAACCCATAGCCACGAGCAAACCAGTCCGGGAAGAGGTTGACTCAGGGGTCAACAACAAAGGGGCAGTTTCTTTGTGTCTACCAGTTCCGGTCAACAAATCGTCGCTGTCGTGCTATCTAGTCGCACGCCGACTTGAGCCAAATTGAGTTAAGAACGTTATTTTGGGCAGCTCATAATGCACAGTGGTCCAGATCGCAAAATTAAGTGGAAAATGGATTTTCCGAAAATGGTGACGTTTTGGAGCTTTGGTGTCTTCAGAAGAGTTGTTGCAAATGGAAAGGGCAACTTTTGGTTTGGTTCAAAATTAGTGGTTCACGATTAGGGTGATTTTGAAAATCTTTTCAGGAATATTTTTGGGAATTTTTGTCTTCTAGAAAGTTGATGGGCTTGCCAATCCAAGCAACTTTGTCGAAGACACCAATTTTATCTCGTAATCTACGCCTTCTATGACCAAATTTATAAAGCATCTGAGCAAACCTTCAAAATCAGTTTTGAACGTGGCAATTCAGGTTAACTTTTAAAAGTGATATTCGGAGCACTTTTAGAGCTCTACAAAACAAACATTTTCATTTTTGACATGTCAATTTGGACTTAAGGGTCAAAGTTACAGCCATTTTAAGGTAAAGATGCAAATTTAAAACTTAAATATCTCAAAATGGCGCAAGCCAAATTTTGCACTAGGTTGCATTTGAGATCTAGCACTACAAACGCTGAAAAATCTCAGGGTGTTTTTCTTTAAACTTGAGATATCTTCATTTGAAAGTCTAATTTTCAAGGAAAACCATATGGGACCACCTAACGAAATTCGAAAATTGTCCAAATATATGTTTTCCATAATTTTGCCCGCTGAATCTGAATCTGCCCTCAGAATTGAGCCAAAATGTCAACAAATCGATTTTTGGTCATATTTTGGGTTTCCATGTAAAATTATCATTTAAACCCAAAATATGACCAAAAATCGATTTGTTGATATTTTGGCTCAATTCTGAGGGCAGATTCAGATTTAGCGGGCAAAATTACATGGAAAAACATATATTTGGACAATTTTCGAATTTCGTTAGGGTGGTCCCATATGGTTTTCCCTTGAAAATTAGACTTTTTCAAATGAAGATATCTCAAGTTTAAAGAAAAACACCCCTGAGATTTTTTCAGCGTTTGTAGTGCTAGATCTCTTCTTTCAAATGCAACCTAGTGCTCAAAATTTGGCTTGCGCCATTTTGAGATATTTAAGTTTTAAATTTGCATCTTTTTTACCTTAAAATGGCTGTAACTTTTGACCCTTAAGTCCAAATTGACATGTCAAAAAATGAAAATGTTTGTTTTGCAGAGCTCTAAAAGTGCTCCGAATATCACTTTTCTCTAAAAGTTAACCCTGAATTGCCACGTTCAAAAAACTGATTTTTGAAGGTTTGCTCAGATGCTTTTTATAAATTTGGTCATAGAAGGCGTAGATTACGAGATAAATTTTGGTGTCTTCGACAAAGTTGCTTGATTGGCAAGCCCATCAACTTTCTAGAAGACAAAAATTCCCAAAATATTCCTGAAAAGTTAGATTTTCAAAATCACCCTAATCGTGAACCACCCTAATTTTGAACCAAACCAAAAGTTGCCCCTTTCCATTTGCAACAACTCTTCTGAAGACACCAAAGCTCCAAAACGTCACCATTTTTCGGAAAATCCATTTTCCACTTAATTTTGCGATCTGGACCACTGTGCAATGCCTCAC
Organism: Culex quinquefasciatus; assembly: GCF_015732765.1. Lineage (NCBI taxonomy): Eukaryota > Metazoa > Arthropoda > Insecta > Diptera > Culicidae > Culex > Culex quinquefasciatus. Next base: position 201,642,394 of record NC_051862.1, read on the forward strand.
CTTTTAACATTCACAGATCCCCGCAATTAGATTCCAATCCTGAGATATTCAATTAAAACCGAAATAATTCCTTGCATTGTTGTCACCCTCTATATGAAAGAAGTTTCGAGCTTGTAGTGATAACTTGCAACACCTTGAAAATGGATGTAAGTGCGACAACTTGCCAAAAGGATACCAGGTCAATACGCGTTTGACACACGTACAAGCCCGACTACCGTAAACATTTGTTGTTATAACTCGGGATCCCATTTTTCTCGGAAAGTCAAAAAGCGACGTGCGACATTTTGGTGTAAATAACTCATGTTATTAACAAAGAACGTTTACTGTTTTAATTGAGCTTATGTTTAAGAATAGTCTACTTAAATTAGTTAAAATTTAGCCTAAAATTCGATCACAGTTTGAATTAATTTTACCCAAATCTGACTCATTTCAAATGAACGTGTAAATTCCAATGCATCACCAGCAGCGACTAATCTAAGCCGGTTGCCATTGTTGTAGTTCATGAAACTCGAGCACACACGTGTGTGCTACACAGCGACAAAGCAAAGAGGCAAATATTCAACCCGAAAGTGTTCAAGAAGCACAGCGACACATAAACACACAGTTTAGCATACAGACAAAGCGAAGGGATCAAGGAAAGGAAGCAACAGGAGGACGGGTCTGACGAACGAAGAAGAACGCATTACCAATTCTAATTTTCTCTAACGACCCTGCTTTTGGCCTTTTCGGCTTGTGTGTGGAATTGTGTAGCAACAGCAACTACACAAAGCGGCGGACCGGGCACCGAAATGCGACGAGGACATTCACACAATCGGCCGCCGAGAATGGGTCGTGGTGTTACATGCCGGGAAGAAGTTTTTTTTCTTCTTCTTTTCTTTCGATGCCTTTCGGCCGAGTGGCAGTTTGACAAATTACTTACCAGTTGATAGGCGCATGCATAAGCTATCGACTTATCAGATTTTGAGTTAACAAGAGAATTTGATAAGATTTTGGTTCGAAGGGAAATATTATCATATCTTAACGGCTATTTAAAATACAATTGATGTTTAGACCGTTATTCGTGGAATTATTTCAGACAGATAAGCCTAAAACAGATTTTTTATAGGTTTTTTTTCCCTCAGTTCTGGCAGAGACAGCTCATATTTTTACAATTTTTAAGGCTGAAAATATCACGAAACACGGCTTGTCTAAAGGTTATTTTATCAAACATAAATGAACCTAGCTAATTTAACCTAAAGCTTGTTGGGGGGGCAGTCCCGAGTCAGGGAAAGTGTTTCAAAAAAAATTTTCTATCGGAAAAATTGGTTTTACCCACGAAAAAGTATCAAAAAAAATTGTTGAAATACATCGTAAACAAAATTAAATTATGTTGTTTTTTTTTTATCAACACATTAGTTAAGAGTTCTCTAAACATGTCTTTAATATCCTACATCATGGAAAAATGTTTATCTTGGTCGTCAGTTTTGATAATAGATGCAAAATATGGTTTTTGCATTGATTTATAGCAAATATCATCTAAAATAAATTTGGAGAACTGAGATTGCTGTTACATCGAGTCACTGAAAAATTAAAAAAAATTTAAGTGTTAACAAATTGCAAATTTTAAAAATTCTGTGATATTTTTTTTGTTCTAAACAGTTACTTCAATCATTTTCTGGTCCTTCAAATAAACTCCAGGTTGAATTAGCGAGGTTCATTCAAGTTTGATTGAAATAAGTTTTAGACAAGCCGTAAAAATGCTTCAAAATTACCACGAAATTTAATGATTTGTTTAAAATAAATTTCCATTTCTCGTGATGTTTTTTTTTATCAAAAGCATTTAACGTTTAAATATTTATTTGCTTTCTTAAATACTTTACAAGCAACGTTGTTAAACCAATAATTCGTAGTTTCATTTCAGACCGATAAAGCTAGTACAAATTGTATTAAAAATGTTCATCATCGCCTATGGATGACGTCGAGAGGGAAGGGGAATTAAAAGAACCAATTTCATATTTATTTTACGCATAATTTTAATTTTTTGAATCAAAAAGTATCACACACATATCGGAATATCGTCTTCCAAGTATCACACACATTTTTCAAAATATCATGATTCGTCATGATTCGAAATCCGGACACTTAGTTGCATATCATTTTTGTTAAAGCTGACAAAAAATCATGTAATAAGTTGGAAATGTAGAAACATCATCAGGATGTAGTATAAACAATCAGTTTCAAGAAAATGCATGCAAAATATGTCTTTTCTAACAATTTTTCATCAGTATTTTAAAATTAAAATGATTTGTTGTGCTTCGAATCCCGGACACTAATAAAAGCTGATTCGAAATCCGGACACTTTTGCTTCGAATTCCGGACACTCGATTTTACTTATGAAACGCACAAATTTGGACTGAAATGTTAGTGAATGGCATTCTTTAGGTCTCAAATAAGCTGTTAACATCAAAATAATCGATAGCTTATATAAAAATTAGCTAGAATTTATGGAAATCGAAACCATAAATCTCTACTTTGCCTTCCCGGTGCTTCGAACGCCTATGAAATATTTCAAGTGAAATTTTTCGCAATTTTGGTAAACTTATAATTTTATTGTATTTAATAGTTTTGGCATTAACTACAGCGTTCAAACAAACTCTAAATGAAAGTTGGTGTTGGAATTAGAGCGTCCAATTTCCCGGGGTTTCAAATTTCCCGGGAAACGGGAAATTTTCAACCAATTTCCCGGGAAATCCCGGGAATTCCCGGGAAATTTTAATCTTATTGAAAATTGTGCTGATCTAGTGTGTGATTAATATTTTGCAACAAAATTGTATAGGACAGCCTGCAAATGGTTAAAATATGCGTGAAGATTAATTAATAACTTAACTGTATGTTAAAAAATCAAACAACTTTAAGTAAATGTATATTTTTTTCTAACTTTATAAGCTCAAATCGTACAAGAAATCTGAAAATGATGTCAGATATTATTTGTAGAGAAGTATTTTTTATCAAGGTGTTAAAATTTCATTTAAACTTGCCTTTTTGACCAATTTGAGAGACTGTGGTTTTACAAATAAAGTTGAAATGATTAAAAAACATACAGAAATTATGTTTTCATGACAAATAACTTTTCTGAAACAAGCCATACTGGTTACAGCTCTTAAAAAAAAGAAATTAATTTAGGTTTTCATTAAAATCCATAGTTCTTGTGTTTGTTTTGACAACTCATTTTTTCAAATATTTGGAGCAAATTTCAAAAACCGCACAAAGTTGTTTTTGTTTTGATATGGATTCATTATGCCACATGGTTTCCCCATCAATAATTGACTTCGGTTGAAATTTTTTAAGCACGAAAAAATGATTTTGATTGTAAGATAAATCATTAGCATTCCACAATCAGTCTTCCATTTCTTTCATATTTAACCCTGTTACACCCATTTTTGCACCATTGCTCAATTTTTTTTACTTTAAGTTGTAATTTCTTGAATACCAAGTATTGAACGAATTGAAGTAATTCTCCTTGCAGAAACCTATTTGAAATATTTAATTATACCAATTAAGTTAGCATCTCATGGTGTACACAACGTAAAAAAACTCAGTTTTGCTTTGGCGGGAAGCGGTTTTGATTATTCTTTATTCTTTAAAAACCGTCCAATATTGTAAAAGTATGTTTTCATTAAGTTTGATCTATTTTCAGATGCTTCAAAAATCATCATAAATATACTTGACATAAAATTTTCTAAATATCTCATTTATTCTAGAATTCTAGATCTATATGCACTGATAAATTGTATTTAACAAAATTATATTGAGCTTCTTCCTTTTTGCAGAGCAATTTAAAAAAAATGTTCCAAAAAGTGAAGAAAATGTATACTTTTGCTTGAATTTCGGGAATTCCCGGGAAATTTACAAATTTCCCGGGGAACGGGAAATATTTTTTTACGGGAAATCCCGGGAATTCCCGGGAATTTTTTTCCCGGGACGGGAAATTGGACGCTCTAGTTGGAATTCATCAAATAACACAGTTTTGACATTCATAATGCGAATTTATATCCAAATAATTGATAAAACAAGATGAAGTGTCCGGGATTTGAAGCGTCCGGGAATTCGAATCATGACGTTTTTTTTATGAAAATATTGTTTTTTTGTTTTTTTTTTTTCTAAAGTGTTGCATTGATTTTTAATGTTTGGTCTTTAATTTCCAAAATTGTAAAAAGGCTCAAATTGCTCTATTTGATTAGAAAAAAAAATACACGAATAACCGTTATTCAATGTATTCTAAATCATTTATATCGATCTATCAGCGTAAATTTCCCCTTCTGATTTTTCCGGGGATTTTTTGAAGTAGGGGGAACAAAAACTTTTAAAAATATTTGCAATGGTCTGAGGCTACAACAAATTTAATCAAAAAATCGTCTCTCAACTGTGGTCTATGTCAAGCAGTGTTGCGTTCCTCACGCGCTCACGTTTGCTCCGACTTTTTCAGCTCGCGTTTGCTCCACGCTCGCGCTCACGCTCATATTTCGCTCACGGAGCGCTCATTTTGGACGTGTCGCTAATCATTTAACGTTTATGAGAAAGTTTTTTTTTCAATTCTAGATGGAATTTTTGCGTAAGGTGCAGTAGGGCTGTAGAAATATGACTTTGTGAACAAATTTTATGATATATGAATTGGAATAGCTTATTTTCATCAATCATGTTTTTACTTAAAAGGTTGGATTCGCAAGGGTCAAATAATTTTTTAGACATACAGTTGAATGTATAAATATTTTAGAATTTTAAGGTCTTATTGTAGCAGAGAGGGGCAGAGGGGTATAGACGCCTAAATAAAAGAGCCTGTAAACCTTAGAAAAACTTACAAAACAATGAATTGATTCAAGAGGATTTATGCTTTGGTAAGTTCGATTCAAGGCTTGGTTGATTAAAATATAATATTAAACTGTTTTATGTACCTAATCAGTGTTTTGACTACATTTCCAGATTGCGGGTCAGAATGAGCTAACTTTAAAAAAAGTTATTCCGTTTATTAAATCTTTCAGTGATTCAGTGATTAGAAACGGCTAATCATTTCTATAAGGTTAGTCTTTATTTAGCAAACATTTTAGAAAATAGGGTAACATTTTTGAAACAGTTCTATTTTAAATATATGCCTCAAAATTCCTAAGGGTTGAAATAACCCTTTTGTCTCAAATCAAATAAATTGTCAATATTTTTCACCACGAAAAGGTTGGCTCTTCTTCCAACAAGTGGATTTTATTCAACATTTTCGCAACCAAACCTCTGAAAATATTCAATTACAAGTTATATATGATTTTTTGAACATGGATGATTGTAACTGTTTAAAAGATTATTTAAAAATAAATAAAATATACATAAATATTTGTGTACATAACAACAATACAAATGGTCCAATATGGATTTGATTTGTGAACAAACAGTGCATCTCTTCACGTTAATGAATGTTTACATTATGAATTTAGTTTTTTGTTCCTTGTTCGAAAAATGTCTAGATTTACCTACATTTCATTCATTTCATTGCCTACTTTTGTTTGTTCGACCACTTTCTTGATTGTTTTTGCTGCCTGTGCTAAGATAGTTTTAGAAACTTCGTTTCAAACAGGCAGATGCTTCAATAGGAAAAAAACAACTACCTACTTTGGCTCACCAGCTCACGTGAGCGCAAAACGCTCCGGTGAGCGTGAGCGAGCACGAGTGAGCGCTCGCTCATTCGCAACCCTGATGTCAAGGTAGAGTAAAAAAAAATAATTCCAAATTTGCTGCAAAATTTTTCGTAATTTGCTGACAAATCCTTGCCCTGATTTCTTTTTTTCTCCGATGATATTTGTTTGATAACTTTTTTGAGAATTTAATATATAAATTACCATTCAATAAAAATTCGACACGATTTTAAAAATATTATTATAGTTATAACTCCAAAGATTTATTTATTATTTTTTTTTCTTATTACAGTTAAGATGAGTGTTACCATAATTACAGATTTTTTTTCTATTTCTTTTCCTTTTCAGAATATAAACTGATCTTTCATCTCCAACCATCGGGAAATAAAGGTAAGCAGGTTATTCTAAAAAGTGAACAAACATTTTAACGTTCTGCTAGAAATGAAAAAATAGTCTTATATTTGTTACATGCAAAAGATTAGAAAAATATCTTAATCTTTTAACGATTATTTGTTATTTCATTTGGAGTTAAGAAGATCCTTTTTGAAACCTCAAAAGGTTTTTGAAGATAACGTCATAATTCGAAATCCAGACACTTAGTAGCATATCATTTTCGTTATAGATCATGTAATAAGTTGGAAATGAAGAAATATCATCATATTAACAGTCAGCTTTAAGGGAATGCATGCAAAATATGTCTTTTCTAACAATTTTTCATCAGAATCTGAAAATTAAAATGACTTGTTGTGCTTCGAATCCCGGACACTGATAAAAGCTGATTCGAAATCCGGACTCTTTAGCTTCGAATACCGGACACTCGTTTTTGCTGATGAATCGCACAAATTTTGACTGAAATGTTAGTGAATGGCATTGTTTAGTTCTTAAATAAGCTGTTAACATCAAAACAATCGATATTTTATTTGAAAATTTGCTGAAATTTAAGGAAATCAAAACCATAAATTTTGCTTTTCCTTCCCGGTGCTTCGGACGCCTATGAAATATTTCACGTGAAATGTTTCACCATTTTGGTAATCTTATAATTTAATTTTATTCAATTGTTTTGACATTAACTACAGCGTTCAAACAAACTTTAAATGAAAGTTGATGATAGAATTAATCAAATAACCCAGTTTAGACATTCATAATGCGAACTTATATCCAAATAATTGATAAAACAAGATGGAGTGTCCGGGATTCGAAGCGTCCGGGAATTCGAATCATGACGTTATTTTAATAAAAAAAATGATATTTTTTTTACTGTGCGAACACTAAATTTTATTTAAGTGTATTGCTACGTTTAATAAAAATTTATTTCAGAGGGTTTTCTCTGATGCTGGCAAAATTAGTCGTAAAAGCCGTAGATTGTGACATAAAATTGTATTGTTTTTTTTTTTCAAAGTTACTTGGATTGGTATGCCCAATTACTTTCTAGAAAAGAAAAATATCCAAAAATATTTCAGGAAAGTTGGATTTTCTGAAACACGTGAACACTCTTTTGCAACAACTCTGCTGGAGACAGTTAAAAAAAACACCACTTTTCCTAAAATCCGATTTCCACTTAATTTTGCGATCATGATCACTGGAACTGGAACTAGTTTCAGAGCACTTACAAGATTACGATTTGGTTATCGATGTACTTGTCTTAAACCTATCAAAATATTGTGCCAAAACATGCTTACAATGTTTTTTTTTATTTTAAAGTTCTGAACAATCCACGTAAAGCATTTAAAATAATTTTAGATTACTATCACCAAAAAATGTGATTCACGTATTCGGAGACCAGGAAATATCATTATTTATAATTGTTGAGTTATAACCGCAAGACGCCTAAAATACCACTAAAAACAAACATTCTACAATCTGAATCTTATCTACCGATTTGCGTACGCTGATTGCTGTCCTTTTCCGGAACATATCCTGCTGGAACGAATGCTGCCATCCCTAACCGGAATGCTGTAATACTCGTAGTTCTGGGTGCAACCCGAATCACGTCGTACATCACAAATGTCATTGCATTTGCTTGGAGCATCATCACCTTCGCCTCCTCCTCCCCCCACAATGACAACATGAATCTCGACTTTCAAGCTGTGAGAAGGGGAAAACATTGACAAATAGTGTGCATATTGAATGTGGAAATTCCACTTGGCAATGGCCATTTACTGCAGAAGATGTTCCGAGGCGCTCTTCTAAGATGAATGTGAACTTTATGACCTGGATAGAAAGCTGAAGCTGGAGGAGCACTTTGGTGTTGTTACTCGGCCGGAAGGACGGACCGGTCTGCTGGACGCTTCCGATCGACATGCCGGGAGGGCATCGAGACTGGGGGGGTTGCTGACAGTTTAGGAAATGTGAAAATGGCACCGAACACATTTTAGATTGTGTCCAGCCAGGCAAGAACCGTTTGTTTACACGACACTGGACAGCAAATTGATTTTCCAGCTTCGGACAATTTTCGAGGGTGCCATCTTGAGAGTTTTTGGGCAACATTGGCGTCAAAATTGAATCCACCACCATCAAGTCCGATTCAAAGTAACAGAATTAATTGGCTAATTAAGAGCAGCATAATTAACCGCCATTCAAAGTGGTGGCTGGAAATCCACGAGACCAGCTGATAAACCTGCATCGAAGAATGGAAAATCCCAGTTTCACCACCCCTTCGCGGATTGGGGGTGGAAAGGGCTCGATTTGTGCGGTGAACCGAGATTTTCACCGCGGTGGGCACTTATCCCGATTGTTGTTCACTTTTGTGCACGGTTTTTCCCCCGATTTTCCAGGTTGGTTGGAAAACCAAAAAAAAAAACGGGAAAAACTCACGAGTTCATAGCAATTAGCTTTTAATTAGAGGGAAAAAGTGCTTACAAATACCGCGAACTCGCTTTTTCCCCCACTTCCCCCTCTCTCACTCTTTAATTCTGGGAACATTCTAGTGGGTGGTGACGGGAAATCCGGTGACACTTTGTTGGAGTGTGGTTTTTCCAGGGGGTTTTTGCGAGCTATGGCCGGGCTGGAGTTTTCACACGGTTTCGGGGAAGGCGCAGCGGTGGGCTTTAATTGAAAAAAAAAAAAACAAAGCTCGAAAAAATTTAAGAATGTAGTGAGATGAAATTTTAAACTTAATTTAAATCTCTTTTGATCTTATCAATAAAATATGTTCAAATTATTACGAATAGTTACGAATAATTTGTAATAAAATTCTTGGAAGCGTTAAGAAGTTAATGGACATATTTTTAAATACATTTTATTTTATTTTTTATGCAAATTCAAAATGTATTTGAAAAATATTTTGATCTCAAAGTTCGAGTACAACCAATTTTCAACTTTTTATTTGCTAACTCATTATTGTAGGTTCAGTGAAAATTCAATTTTTTTTTTCATGTTTTGCGCTACTTCTGGGATTACAGATTGAAAACAAAAACTTCAGATACAAATATTTTCCAATATAATTTGTTCTAGCTTAAAGCTGAATGAATAAATATTGAAAATTTACCAAATACATACAAATGTTTATAGATTTTCACACCGGAAAAAAATTAAGATAAAGGAAAGCAGGAAACAATTCAGTTAGGAAAATGTAGAAACAATTAATAAATTCTAAACCTATCATAATATTCAAGATATATTTTTTCATGAGTAAAAAAGTATATGTTGGCAAGTTATTAAATTAAATTATTATTATGATTTTTGGGTTTTTTGAAATGTAGTAAAAACTAATGTTATTCAATCAAATGTTTCATACAACTAGAAATTAACTAGCATTAATGATGAAAATTGTAGTTGCACATGGAATTATTTTGATTTTGTGTTAGTTGTTCATAATGATTGAAAGCGCTGAAATATTATGAAATAGTTTTAAATAAAATGTCTTTAAATCTTTATTATACGCACAAACAAAAAAAAAAAAGAGAAAAACATCAATGAATATATTTTTATTTTCTAAAATAGCTCTAATTTTTATTGAGTTTTTACTTATAAAAAAAATCATAAATATTTCTGTTGAGAAAAATATTTTCAAATGAATCAAATTAATCGGAAATTTGAAACCAAATGAGAATCGCCATTTTTTGATATTTTGATAACTTAAAATATATTTCATAAAATATTAGGTGAACTGAAAATAAAAAGTATATTCTAAAACATTTTTCTTTAATTTGACAATCACAAAATATAAGATTTCAGATACAAAAAATATAAAAAAGAGAACATTTAGAGACACCGAAAAGTTCTAAGGGAATTTGGTCGAAGGTACAAATGTTCAAATGCTAATGTCGAAAAACTTAAGGTAGATAAAAATTAGAAGAAATTTTTAATCGTCAGATTTAATTTTTTTTTAAATAGGTATATTTTCAAATAGTTTTGAGGTTTACAGTTAAAATTAGGCTTTTTTTTGTTCTTTTTCTTGCCATTTTTCAAACATTTTTTGGATCATATTTTAAAAAGTCTCAATTCATCCAAACAGGGACTGTTCAAATGAATTACAAATATTTTGTAAATAATAGAACGTGTAAGTAAATGATTTTTGAATCATCAAATGGTAAATATTTTGAATACTATCCTTAAAACTATCATAAATTTGTTGCTTTGATGAATTATGCAGAATTATTGATAATGAGCAATTCTCTACCAAAACCGGAAATGGATTTTATTTGTAGTTTTTGATTTGGCTCAAACTTTGTGGGTGCCTTCCCTATGGCCAAATATGCTATTTTGCGTCATTGGTTCACCCATACAAGTCTCCATACAATTTTGGCAGCTGTCCATACAAAAATGGTGTGTAAATATTCAAACAGCTGTAACTTTTGAGTGAATTTTCTGATCAATTTGGTATTTTCGGCAAAGTAGGTAGGTATTGTTGAGGACTTTTGAGAAAAAAATAGGTACACGGAAAAAAAATTTCGAATTTTTTAATCTACTTTTTTTTCACTAAAACTCAGTTTCCCAAAATACGTATTTTTGGATTTTCGAGATTTTTTATATGTTTTAGGGGACAAAAATCCGCAACTTTTGAACCATAGAGAAACATCGTCAAACAATCTGCCGCCAAGTTATGAATTTTTGAAAAAATAGTGATGTCTGGAAAAAATCGAAAGTTCATGCAAAAACAAGTTTGACATTATTTTTTAATGCAAAATTGAATTTGCAATCGAAAAGTACCTTACAGATTTTTTGATAAAAGGTTCCGTTTTCAAGATATAGCCACCGAAAGTTTGGTTTTAGCGAAATATTTGCAGTATTTCAATTTTTAAAAATAGTGACCATGAGTGACCATTTCTAAAAATTTTTTTTTTTGAAAATTTTCTATAAAGTTGTCTAGGAGACATTGAAAATTGGACCTCTGGTTGCTGAGATACAGCGGCTTAAAGAAAAAGAAACACGAAAATTGAAGTTTTCAAAATCTTACCAAAAAAACACACCATCTGCAATTTTTTTTTCCGTGTACCTATTTGTTTCTTAGGGCAGCGAATGACCAAGAAGGTTAAAGCTGCCAGAAATAAATAAATTTAAAAAAAAAATAAAATTTGTTTCTAAAGAGTCCTCAACAATACCTACAACTTTACCGAAGACACCAAATTGATCAGAAAATTCACTCAAAAGTTACAGCTATTTGAATATTTACATACCATTTTTGTATGGGCAGCTGGCAAAATTGTATGGAGACTTGTATGGGTGAACCAATGACGCAAAATAGCTTATTTGGTCATAGGGAAGGCCTTCACAAAGTTTGAGTTAAATCAAAAAATACAAAAAATAAAAATTGTCGAAATCGGCCGATTTCGTAGAGAGTTGCTCATGTAGACAGTTTTGTTGGAATATTATGATATTATTTTTCGCCGTAATTCTCCAAAAGTTGTATTTTAATATTATTAAATACCGTTGCAAATAATTTTCAAAGTTTATGTCCCTCCCCCTTCAAAATTGGTCTGAATAATCATATTCCATGAAAATATAAGTCTATTCAAATGAAAATAATTTAAAATGCATTTTTCGGCCTTGATAATCATATTTAGCATGTTTGGGCTTGGTTAAAAATGTTTTGATATTTTTTTATGAAATTCCAATTTTCGCAAAAAAATAAATTTTCGTCAATACTTAGATATTTTGGAATCTAATGATGGCAAAACAACTTGACAGGTGTATAATGCATTTTAAGACACTTTTTTTCATTAAAATGTTGAAACCATGGCTCGTAATTTTAATTTTTAAATAAAAAAAAAGAAGAAAAAAAGAGCAACTTGTTAACTAAGCCAATTTACTGTAAATAATATCAATAACAACTGCACGCGTAATTATTCCGTTTTCTCAAACACTTAGTTTTGTTTTACCTAAAACACAGAATCGTAACCACCTTGCACAAAACGGCTGCAAATGCCCTCAACTGTAGCTTAATCCAATAGAAAGTGGCAGCTTCTAGCAGCAGCAGCAGCAACTCCACCACACTTGCCAGAATAATCACTGAAATTAAATTCCGTGAACTAGGACTGGCAAGTGGAGAAAGAGAACGAGAACGAGCGACTGTTTTTCCTCCTCTCAACGACGACGGTTTTCCTGGTTGTGCACTAATTTTCAAATTAAACAAAGCTTAATACCCTTTGAGATTTGCTCCAACGAGCGCGACACAATCTTCTCAACCTCAACCGGGAGAAAAGCACATCCCGGAAAGTAGTTCTGGCACGTTCCTGAGCTGAGGGATATGCTGGTTTTGCGAGCGGCGAGTATCATCGGGGATCATCAGGATGAACACCGGGACATTCCGTTTCGTTGTGCTACGATTTGCTCCATGGGGGCAGCAGCAGCAATAGTTTGTAAGTGAGTTTTCCTCTTTTACACGCCCGGCCCCCACACAGAAAGGTAAATACGGAACGAGCTTTTGAGTGAGCTGCTGCTGATGCTGGCCAATTGTGGTGGATAAGCCCCAAAACGAGTTGGGAGGTTTTTGAGAGGGACGGAACCCTAAAGATAGTGGACTGAACGTACCTCCGGATAATCCTGGAATATTAGCCTAAGGCCTGACACAGTGCCAGAAAGGGGAAAAGAGGCCAACCACACCGGTTGGTAAGAGACATTCACCGTTTGAACAAGGATTTATGAGCTGCAACAAAGTGTGCCTCTGTTTTGTTGTTAGTACACTTTGTAACAAGAAAAAAAAAAAAAAAACATAAAAAATAGGGCAATTTAAAAAAATGTAAACGGCTTCAGCAATCAATCTAACAATAGAGTAGTTCTCTCTGTTTTTACAAATAGACTTTTCTTTGTATTTTTTTGTTTTCGATGAATCTGCGTCCTATGACATAAGAAGTCATTTTCTATCATAACTTTTTTTGCATACAAGTCTAAAAATTTGGGGGCTGGTAAATGTATGTATGATTGAATTGTTATCGATTTGGTGTCTTTGGCAAATTGATAGATTATTATTAGGACTTTGAATTCCCAAAATACCGTCATCTTGGGTGAATCGGGACTACAGTCTGAATAGGGACAGCAGAATGACAAAAAAAATCATTTTTAAAACCCGACCAAATTCGCAATAATTTTTTTAAAATAAATTTCACCGTTTTCACTTACACTTACCCAATTTTTTGTATAGATTTTCGATTTCATTTTTGTGCATTTAAAAAAACTTCCTGAAAGAAATCCAACACCAAAAAATAATTTTGAAAAGCTGAGATTTCACACATTTTTTAAGGTGAGACTTTGAAAATAGAATTAATAAGTTTCTGAGATGAAGTCTAATATAAAAATTGTATTGATGAAAATTAGTTTGGTTGCATTGGTTATAGTTTCGACGATTGAAATTATTTTTTTTTTGTAAAATTTTCTGATCATTTCAATCAAAATAATTTCAAAATTTAAAATCAAGGATGAATTTTACAATATTTTACAAGTATATTATATTCTTTATTTATTTAACAAAAAAAAATCGTAAATTCTTATTTCTCTAACCTGATTTTTCACCGTCTTGCAATTTGGCTCTAAGAACTATTTTTGACTCTAGAGCAATTCCAGCCCAAAACAGGAATTTTTTTTTTCTTGACCCTCTCCGATTTCAATGAAACTTTGTAGACATGTTATCCTAGGCATATATAAGCCATTTTTGTGTATATGGAGCCAGTTGCACTCGATAATGATATTTGAGAAGGGCGTAAGAGTTTTAAATATTTTTGTATTTCGTAATTTAAATATTTCTGTATCTCGAAGCCGTTGCATCGTATCAAAATGTGTTCAAAGACAAACTTGTAGGAAACAAAAATACACGCCACTTTTATGAGATTTTTTGATTTTTTAGTTTAAAAGTCAAATTTGAAGGTGAGCCCACGATGTTTTTTCGTTCAAAATTTTTGTGAAAATAGCCCAAGATGTTACAAAAAGACTCACGAAAAATGCAGGATGGAGCAACTCATCTAAAAAATTACAAAAATCATTTACTGAAACTGTTTTTTTGAAAAGTGCTCTAAACGTAAAAATTTCCAAAAACCGAACTCGAGAGTCGATTTTCCAGACAATTTTATATAAAAGTCTCCATATTGAACATGGTCCTAAGTCCAATTCTTGTAAAGTTACAGTGGTTTTAAAAATAAAAATGTTGAAAAAATAGGTTTTTTGATGGTTTTTGGCAATTTCTATATGACAAACTTGATTTTTCAGTCTCGAAAATATTTTTACCGGAAAGCTCGTCCAATTTCCCATAAGTTTGTCTTTGGCCACATTTCAATTGGATGTATAGGCTTACAGATATACAAAAATTACAAAAAGTTTTTTGGGAATCCAATTTTTACTGAAAAAAAAAAATCAGATAAAGAATGGGTTATTTTAGGAAAATGGTAAACCTTTTGAGATTTCTTTAATGGAATATTGTTGATCTCATCAAGGGGGTATGAAGGGTAACAATTTAAGCAATTCAATATTTATTTTTTTCATTTTTACTTAATGATTAAATTAAATAATAACATTTTCTAAAACAAAATTTTGTAGTGAATTGGGACTTAAATAATATTTTGCCTTCATTAAATTTATAGCCTGCATTCTAAATTTATATTTTCCTTATATTTATTTATATTTTTAAAGAAAATCATTGTTATGTCAAGTGATGATTTGGAAATAGGATAGGTTTGACTTAGTGTTTTCCTAAAAGCATTGAATTCTTACGAACCGATTTATCAGAAAACTTGAGTTATCATTCAATTAAAAATGTTCAATCATTTAACTGTAATTTTAATTTATACAAATACTGCTCTAAAATGTACTTGAAATACTTTGATTAGACGTGGACAGTGATATGTTTTTGCTAAAAATAATTTAATTTATTGTGGCTATTGTAATTTTTTTTGTAACTTTTACATGTATTTCTTGTTTTGAAGAATTAACAATACTTCAAATTAGTAAGATTTTTTTTTGCAAATTATGTTTACTCTTCTGCAATTCTTTTACTTGATAAAAGTAAGTTTCTTTTATTCATTTTCATATAATTTTGATATCTGAATTCATCCCAATATTGTTGCTCTTATTCAACAATGATTTTGTGAAAGTAATTGCCTCTGCGCTCTTTTATTCTAAGCTTTCTAGTTCAAGAAAGCACAGAGGCCTTGAAAAAGTGATAATTTGGTTTGAAAATTGAGTTTTAGTTTTATAAAAATAATACTTTTTTGAATATATTCATATTTTAGTCGTTAGTTAAATCGAGTAGTAAAAAATGATAACAACGCCAACAAAATTATGAACATTAAAAGCATAACATGATTTTGCAGCTGAAAATGATTCGTTTTTTTTTCAAATAATAATAACGCTCACTTTGATTAAAAAATTAACTTAAAACAAAGTTTTTTTCAAACCAAAATAGTGAATTTAATGGTATTTTGGTTTTGCATTTTTTTTTGTTGGTTTCATCTTTTAGAGTTTATATTTAATCCATGTTTATAGAATTTAAACGCATTCTTTTCAAATTTGATTAGTGCTGCGTTTGGCTTGAAAAATTTTATGAAATGCATATCACTTCACTCATCAATTTAAATAGCTGGTAAATTTTGAAAAATTTCAGGTTTGAAATTTCTGTATTATTATTTTTTCCAACAACTAAGTGTACCTGAATCTAATTTCAACTCGGAATGTACACAAAAGCTAAGAGCGGGCTTGCAATGCAGCAAATGATACTCTGCTGCAGAAGAACCTCGCGCGCTTGCTGGCTGACTGGCCTTTTTGCGCTGCGGTGAATCCTTGGTTCAGCCGGCCGTCGGTGGTCACACACGGAACCGCACACGTGGGGCGGTTACACAATGACTGCGATTGGGGTGGAGCATTAAAGAGAATGCAATACCTGAGACTGAGGCTGCGGGTCAATTCGTGGAAAATCGTTCTAAGTAGAATAGAGCAAACAGGTTTTTGGACATAGCACAACATGGTTTAAAACAGTTATTTTATGCTAAGATATCACCTGAAAATCAGAGTCAAATCTGAATTTCCTTTCAAAATCTCAACCTAAGTTAACCATATCCGGATCTTTTCCTTGCATCTTCCGGGTAGCATCTCTCGTTGTTTTGATTTATTGCCCTAATCCATCATGTTCCGGAGATTTTTTGCCTCCTGCGTACATCTCCAAAAAAAAAACAGAAACAGACCAGAAGTAAACCTTTATATATCGTCAAAACTGGGGGCAGACAAAAAGTGTGCAAACCCGAAAGTGATTCCACATTACGTTTAAGAGATATAAATTGCACAGTAAAAGTACGTATTTTATCTTATCGTTGCATGTAGGTTTCTGTATACTTGTGTGTGACTTACATTGGTGGTTCGTATGTATGTAGGGTGAAACCCTCTGCACCGAAAGTGGCTGAGGTTAAGGCAGCATGCAAGTGAGCAAACAATGAAGAACATGGACGACGCATCAACCTTCAGCATGGCATGGTGTGCAATATGGGTAGCATATGTTTGGGCTACGATGCCTTCTCCAGATGGGCGATGACAATGAAACGGAATTGTTGGAACGAATGCTTGGTGTAGAATTTTCAAAGAGAGAGTTGAGATTTTTATCCTTGATTACAGAATTATTCAAAATTAGTTTTTGTTTCGTTTTTTTTTTTATTTTGAATCCAGGAAATTATTTAATTCTTAAAATTTTATGACTTCTTCCAATTTTTGGTCCCTTTATACAAAATTTACTTATACCTTAAAGACTTTCAAATGCATTGAAATACATAAAAAACGTTACTTAATCCACCTTAAGGTGGTTGGTGCCTTCCTCACATTCATAAAGTCAATACATTCAGTAAAAATAGCAACATTCCCCCTTAACATGTTTAACAAATCAACTTTATTACTAATTTCTTTTGATAGGGTTCGCAAACCTTCAATATTTCTGGATCATCGGCAAGGTCTGATAAAAAACCTATTCAACGACAGTTCGCATGGAAGATTCAGACAATATTTCTATCACAATATTGGAGATCCGCCCTCCAAAAGTGTACAAATAATACTTGAGTGCTGATAACTTTTGATAGGGTTGTCAGATCCTCGATGTTTAGGCTCATTTGAAAGGTATTTCGATTGTCTAACTAGCGACAAACCACCCTTTTTACAATCTTCCGGACATTCGCCAAAATCGTTTTTTTGCATAACTTTTGAAGTACTTAACTAAATTTGCTGATTTTAAATAGAGACCTATGGGACCCCAAGACGGATCGAATGAAACTAAACCAGTCAAAATCCATTCATTGAGTCCGGAGATAATCGAGTGACATTTTTTTATGTCCACCCACCTACACACATCCAAACAGACATTTGCTCAGTACATGATTCTGACTCGATATGTATACGTGGAGGTGGGTCTACGAGGTCAAATTAATAAGTTCATTTTTCGAGTGATGTTATAACCTTTCCTCAGTAAGGTGAGGAAGGCAAAAAGTGTACTGTATTTTTTTCAGTTTAAAAAAGTTATCGATCATATTTTTTGCCCATCACTTATTTTTTCAGAGCATCAAAAAAACAATTCAAATAGGATTTATAACTTCACTCATCATTAGGATTTCTATTTCAAAATCATGAGCTAAAATAAACAAAAAAATAATAAATAAAATAAAAATAAAACAAGCATCTTTCCTGGAATTAACAAAATCACTATCAATTTTATGTGCTTTTTTATACAATTCGAACAGAAATTGATGTTTATTCAGTATATGCTATCAAGATGATAATTTGTTTAACAAGACAATTTATGAAAAATATATCTATGCTTGGTTAATGGTCAAACAAAATGCCCGTTTTTTTATTTAATATTTCTCTGTTTGTAGTAATGAAATATGCTTACATTTAAAATGCATGATTTCACGGAAAGTTGAATTTTTTATCTAGTTTTTTTTGTTTTCATTACATTCTTAAAAATAGAGTTTAATTTTTATGAGAGGATCATTTGCAACGTATACCATTTTAAACTAATAAAAAATTGATATTTTTTCACTTTCTTGAATTTTAAAAATACTTCTTATGTCAAACAGAGCCTCGTTTAATAAATGCACGACACCTAGATTTAGATTTCAAATCTCATCATTTTGCTCCATTTTGCTCCTTTTTGCATAAACTACTATTAAGCTACATGCTGGTGTTTGCATACATTTTGCACAAAAATATTCAAAAGTCTGTATTAAATAAATTTATCAAATATTTTTTAAGGGATTTTTTTATTGGTCATCAGAAAAAAAAAAAGATTTTCAAAATGTTAAAATCAAGCTTATGTATATGTATTTTCAACCTTTTCAAATATTTGGCAAGATTTTAAATATTTTATGTTTTAGGATGGATCAAAACTTTTATTCTTTGCAACACAGGTAAAAAAAAGAATTTTGGAAGGTTAAATATTTTGTTCAAAATATATTACTCTTTTTTGAGTAATTTTAACCTACAAATTATAAAAAAAACTGAAATTGACAAAGTTAGACAGATTAAAAAAGTGGGATTTCCCTTAAAACACATTAAAAAAATTAAATTATAAAAATACGGCTTTTGGAAAGTTTTTGTGCAAAAAAAGTTTTAAAAAATGACAGCAAATTAAAAACTACCAAAAATTTAAAGGCTTTATTTTTGTGTCATATTGGCCAATTTTATATTTTTGTTTTCAATATTTGACTTTAAGTCATAAAAAAGAATACCGTAAACCGGGATGAATTCAGATTAAATTTGTTCAAATTATAATTTAACGTCAAATGTACCTTCAGTAAGGTTTGCTGTTATTATAGTTTTTGAGAAAAAAAATCAATGTTTTTATTTAGTAAACAAAGTTTTTAAGCTTTTTAACAAAATACATTCAAATTTTAGGTTAAACTGTTGAAAAATCAAAATTTTTCCGGAAATTTTATTTCGTTTATGAAATTTTGCACTTTGAACTTAATTAGAAGCGAGAATCATTTCACATTTTATGAGCAATTTGTTCTACCGAAAAAGTATTTTAATTTTGAGAATAGTTTTGATTATGTTTAAAAAGCACTTAATTTATAATATTTACAAACTGTTTTTCTGTTTTTCAATTCGAAGAAATCATATTCACTGAGAAAATCATGACACTTTGAGAATATTATAATAATGCTGTTCATCAACATTTTCATAATTATAGTTTACTAACTTTTTAAACCTTTAAATTAAAAAAAAAATCTTCTAGAAGTACATTGAACACTTCTCGACCGCGGTCAGTATGATTTTTTTTTACTGTGAACAGACACGGACCACTGCGACACTTGCGTATCTATTGTAGTATGATCTGAAAGTATGATTCCATACCATTCCTTACGTTTTTAATGTGTACTTTTCATTTTGCGGAAAAATCTCAAACCACCCCGACTATCAAAGTTACTCCGTTTTACCGTTTTACGGTACTACAATTAATGAAAAATCATAATTTAAGAATCAAGAAATGATAGGATAATTCATTTGCTTTGCATTTTAGTTCAAATGGATGTGAAAAAAGTTTAATTATTCAATTCAAAATATTTCAAGAACATTAAATTTCCATACATCAGTCTTGAACAAACGCAA
Source organism: Culex quinquefasciatus (assembly GCF_015732765.1). Classification (NCBI taxonomy): domain Eukaryota; kingdom Metazoa; phylum Arthropoda; class Insecta; order Diptera; family Culicidae; genus Culex; species Culex quinquefasciatus. Next base: position 201,662,061 of record NC_051862.1, read on the forward strand.
AAAAAAACTTCAAGTCGATTAAACAACCCTTGAGTGAAGGGTCTTGTGCCACCACTTATCAGAAACTGCTGGAGCATTTAACCGCAGAAGTGAAAACTCTCCCCTTAGTATAAGCTTCCCGTCAGCGCGACAGTCTAAACGATGACTAACACCATTTCATCAAGCAATCGATCTGCCACTTGGATTGAAGTGTTTGACTTTGCTCTCGTTCTCCAGCTTGACTGAACCTCTAACTGAAAACTCAGATCATATGTTGCCTCTCTAGTTCCCAGCGTTGCTGGTTCGACTTCCAAACTCCCTGCATGACACGATTTAACCGAACCCAGTCTGATTGTGTGTGTGTGTGACTGTGTTTGGCGCAAGCCAATTAGTTTAATGGATTTAATTAGTCTTTCAACTGCACATCGTTCAACTCGATCACACATCGATTGGCCCTGCCCTGCTTCTTCAACTGCTGATACTTTTGCCACCAATCCCAATGGTTGATTTCCAGCTTTAGACGCAAACTAGTAGGTATGACTAGCTGGGTAATTCTCTACCAACTCACACGAAATCGGGAAAAGTTGCCCCGACCCCTCTTCGATTTGCGTGAAACTTTGTCCTAAGGGGTAACTTTTGTCCCTGATCACGAATCCGAGGTCCGTTTTTTGATATCTCGTGACGGAGGGGCGGTACGACCCCTTCCATTTTTGAACATGCGAAAAAAGAGGTGTTTTCAATAATTTGCAGCCTGAAACGGTGATGAGATAGAAATTTGGTGTCAAAGGGACTTTTATGTAAAATTAGACGCCCGATTTGATGGCGTACTCAAATTCGAAAAACGTATTTTCATCGAAAAAATACTAAAAAAGTTTTAAAAATTCTCCCATTTTCCGTTACTCGACTGTAAAAAATTTTGGAACATGTTATTTTATAGGAAATTTAATGTACTTTTCGAATCTACATTGACCCACAAGGGTCATTTTTTCATTTAGAACAAAATTTTTCATTTTAAAATTTCGTGTTTTTTCTAACTTTGCAGGGTTATTTTTTAGAGTGTAACAATGTTCTACAAAGTTGTAGAGCAGACAATTACAAAATTTTGATATATAGACATAAGGGTTTGCTTATAAACATCACGAGTTATCGCGATTTTACGAAAAAAGTTTTGAAAAAGTTACTTTTGCGTTTTCTTCGTTTCGTCGTCCGTGTCTGTCGCGGGTGACCATGAATGGCCATGATCGATGACGACCAACTTTTTCAAAACTTTTTTTCGTAAAATCGCGATAACTCGTGATGTTTATAAGCAAACCCCTTATGTCTACATATCAAAATTTTTGTAATTGTCTGCTCTACAACTTTGTAGAACATTGTTACACTCTAAAAAATAACCCTGCAAAGTTAGAAAAAACACGAAATTTTAAAATGAAAAATTTTGTTCTAATGAAAAATGACCCTTCTGGGTCAATGTAGATTCGAAAAGTACATTAAATTTCCCATAAAATAACTTGTTCCAAAATTTTACAGTCGAGTAACGGAAAATTGAGAATTTTAAAACTTTTAGTGTTTTTTCGATGAAAATACGTTTTTCGGAATTCTGAGTACGCCATCAAATCGGTCGTCTAATTTCACATAAAAGTCCCTTTGACACCAAATTTCTATCTCATCACCGTTTCAGGCTGCAAATTATTGAAAAACACCTCTTTTTCGCATGTTCAAAATGGAAGGTCGTACCGCCCTCCGTCACGAGATATCAAAAAACGGACCTCGGATTCATGATCAGGGACAAAAGTTACCCCATAGGACAAAGTTTCACGCAAATCAAAGAGGGGTCGGGGCAACTGCTGTGTGAGTTGGCGGAGAATTACCCAGCTGTTTGCAGTTCACTTTAATCCATGCAATTAACTGCCATGTAACACATCAATCTTTTCATGTCGTTTTTCGACGTCTTTTTTTTGCTGTCAAAATTTCAGAGAGCATCGGCTTCCGTTTATATTAAATTTTTCATCAACTGGTGCATTTTTCCACTTGGAGCAGCTGGATCACAACCACCCACTCCTCTCGTAAACATTTGCTACTAAAAGGAAGGAAGATTTGGCAAAACGGGGTAGAGTTTTCCATTTTTATTTTGCGTCTTCTTGGCCCTTGTTCCTAATACACACTGTTTGGACGTTTACTTGCACTGTGATCAAAACTTGCGAATTTGCAACATGTATCTTTTTTAGTTTTCAATTTATCAAAATTTGTTGAATTTGCCCGTTCTATGTCGTTTCGAGTTTCATTTATATCAAATTATTCTTTTTACTTTGGAAACTTACCAAATAAATAAATTTATCATTTTTCATAATATCAACCCACCGTGCAATTCATCCCAAGTCTGCCAACCCGCAGGTCACACTGTGAGTGTAGTTTCTTGGTCGTCATTCTTTCGAGTCTTATTTTTTCCAATTTTACAGTATGCAAATACATGCCAAAGCCGGACGCGATGCATGGAGGATCCACCCGGCGACCGGTTGAAAGGGAACTTTGGTCGAAGAACGACGAAGGAAGGCAAAAAAAATCAATATTGAACACCCCGTATTTACAATTCTGACTGACTGAACTGTGTCGTCGTCGTTGGAGTTGGGTGTTGTCAGTTTGGTCACCTCTTTTCTGTTTGGAAAGGGTGAAATTTTGTATTTTCACCTTTTTCTTTTTTGAAAATGCTAAGGTAACTTTTTCATAAATTTTGATTCCTAAAAGTATCAAATTAAAAAAAAACCGAAGTGTTTTAAAATAGGTTACTTCACCCTATGTAAAACCCCACTTTGAAATTCGTCCGGAAAAATGTCGAGTCTCAAAGGTGCATTTTATTTTGATTGTGGTTTACTTTTTTGCACCCTCCAGTCAATCGCGAGTGAAATTCTCCTGTTTTGAGGTGGCCACTTGGAGAAGGCAAAGGACATGCACGCCGATACGGGGAAGATTGGAAACGATGACGCATGCCAGGAGGTAATCGTGCTCGGGAATGTTTCCGGTGTGATACTGATTTTTCAAGCTGAAAACATGAGAAATTGCGTATACGAAGAAAACTTGGTTCAAAATAAAATAAACCTAATATATTTTATATCTATCATCAATCCTTCAAAGAAATTTCATTACTGTTTTTAGTTAGTTTATATGTAACTAACTAAAAATCTAGTGAGAAGTTCTCTACGAAATCGGTATTTTTATTTTAAATTTAAATTTTTGTATTTTTTGATTCCGGCAGAAACTTTTTTTGCAAAATTGTAAGTATGGATAAGACTGAAAAAAATAATGCACGGTAAACAATTTTGATGATTTTTAATTTCAATTCTGTTTTATTATTAATTGTAAACGAAACGAAACTATTGGCACTACGCCCCCCGGGGCATGGCCTTCCTCTAACGTGGGATTTCTGCTCCAGCGCCTCTGACGAGACAGGAGAAACCGGGACCGACGTTTTACTTCACCATCCGATAGAAGCTCAGTGGATAAGGCGGGAATCGAACCCGCGTCTCATAGCATCATCGGGATCGGCAGCCGAAGCCGCTACCCCTGCGCCACGAGACCCACTTATTAATTGTATATTTGGTTAAAAAATCAAACATTCGTGAAATTTTCAGATCTCTTAGAAAACTATACTTTTAAAATTTTAAATCAATAATAACATTTTAAAAGGGTGTATTATTGAATGTTGGCCCTTTTGATATGTTATGGTTGATTTAAATTTTTTAAATATTGTTTATAAATTGTTTTAATTTTTTTCCGAAGACATCAAATGGATCAAAAAATTCCTTCAAAAGATACAGATTTTTGTAAGGACAGCTGCCAAATTTGTATGAAAAATTATATGGACAAACTAATGATGCAAAATGGCTTTTGTGGGCATACCGAAGGCACCAAAAAAGATTCAGCCGGATAAAAAAATACAAAAAAAAAACGAATGACCGAAATCTCAGAGTTAAAATATTTACTTTTTTTTAACTTGCGTGAATTCAAACAATTTTTTTTATCCACAGAAAAATATCCTGTTTGGAAAATTCAGAATTCGGCTTTTTTTATCAATTATTTATTTATAATTATGCTGTTCATAATTTTAAATAAACATTGAAAAAAATCCTTAATTGTTATTATTAAAATTTTAAAAAATATTACTCGGATTCTTGACCTCATTGTTTTCTTTAAGCAAAGGATCACGAGGTTCAAAAAGGGGATTGGCATTAAAAGAAAAAAAAAATGATATTTAAAAAATAATTAATCCCTCTATAACAATCACAAAATTTACCAGAAATCTTTCCCTTTTTTCAAATTTTTGAGCTTCAAAAACTATTGGAAAGAAGATTTCTTAATGTTTTACTTGTTTTATTTGAATTTGCAAATGTTTTAAAAACTGTATCTTTTTTTGGGATTCAGTAAGGTTGTGTTTTTCACTAGCGTTATCTATTTATTTATTTTTGAAAAAATAAGTATTCAGTAATTTTTAATGTACCTAGGGGAAAACTAATGATAGGAGATCGTAGAATGAGCCAAATACTATCAGTTTCTAAAATAAAGTAGGGAACAGCATCTAATTCCAGCGTGCCTCTAATGTTGTCATATCAGCATTTAGACATTCAATTACAGCTTATTAAAAGCGTTTTCAACTGAAGTCGAGTGATAAATAGCTCAATAAGAAGTGAATTAGCAAGTTTTTATCAAAAAAATTGCAAAATTAGTTTTTTAAATAGTGAAAATCAGAAAATTGGACGGAGTAAGGAGCGAGTGCTTAACCTGCCGAGAATGTTCCCTAATCAAGATAAATGCAAATAAACTAAAAATGAAACATGAACTCAAAAATCAAGAGAAGTCATGTGTATAGCAAAAGTTGCTCAAAATAACCACGAGAAAATAACAAAAAACTCGAAAAATAATTTGGGCATAAGAGAGTTTACTATAAGAGTAACTATAAATTTGATTGTGGTTTGGTTGAGCGTTTTAGCAGAATGCATTACTGTGAATACAAAGAGACGAGTTGTTCCTTTTAATTCCGCTATATATTAAATATATAGCGGAATAAAAAGGAACAACTCGTCTCTTTGTATAAATTTGAGATTTTGTTTGAAGAGCTTTTCATATCTTTATATTTTTTTTTATTCCCAATAATATGATTTTTACTTAAGTTTAGAAACTTTTACTAAAATAAGATAACTAAGGTTACATGGTTGCACACGATTTTTTCTGTGATATTTGAGAAATTGATCATGAAACATTTAACGAAATTTATTGTAATTTTTTTCTCCAGGTTTTTGCATTTAATGTTCTTAAACCAAATAAAAACAATTATAGGCCAGGCAGGGTCATCTTCTCATGAACCGCTAAAACTTGCATAAAATGTGTTCAACCCGATTGTTCGCTCCACCAAGCATAAATAATACAACAAATCATTTCAATATTGCAATTTTGGCCTTGCACGTTGATTGAAATTATGCATAACCTTTATGGGTGCAAACACGGGACAAGTTTAGAGACCCCCGCGCAATTCTCCCTCCCTCACTACATCAGAGAAATTCAGAATGTGAACAAATATACAAATTGAATCGATTTCACATGAAATATTCATCACACGCTCTATATATTTGTGGGGAGGCGAACTCCTCAAAAACGATTGCAATCGATGCCTCGATATGTGTGCGCGCCCAATTTGGGCCAAACCACTTTAGCTCAAAGTTTGCCCCTTTACCCTACTAAAATATTCCCGAAAAAAAAGGGGTTTCACTCAACGAAACGAGATCCCGCGACACAAATTCCGCCTCGGAAAGGCTTCCGGGTGATGATGCCATTTTCCGTCCACCACCCTCCCGGCACGGGAAGAGATTCCTTTCAAGTTTCCCCATCCGCAGGACGAAGGCGTTTTTCCCGTCTGGCGAAACTTTCCTTCTCAAATTGAGTGACTGTTTCGACACTTGACGCGCAGACCCCGAGCTCCGGCGGAAAAGTTTTGTCTCTCGGTGGTGACTTTTCTCGTTTCAAGTGTTTGGTGGGAAAACCGCGAAATGTGCGAGTGGAGTTCCTTTTCCGATTGTTTCAAAAGTGGAAGCTTTAAAATTTATTAATTTTTCAAAAGAAAACGCTAAATGCACATCAAAAAAGTGTTAAAATTTCCGGGGACATCAATTTGCACGTGTTTTTATCACCCTCCCAGATCCAGTTGATGGTTTAATGCATGAATATTGAATGAAGGGATTGATCGGCTGTTTTATCCTCTCCTCGTTGGGGGGTCGCGCCATGGAAAAGCTCTTAAATAACGAGGAAATAAATTTTATCGCACTAGGACAGGCAACGACGGACACGAGCGCTGGGCCGGGATGATTTTTCCATTTTCCTTTTGAAGAGCAGAGCGGCTGGCGAGCCAAATCCCAATTAACGCTACACTTGCTTTGAATGCAAATGTTTTTAGGCCATAACTCTTCTGTTTGGGATATAAAAATGTTGAGTGAAATATTTGATTGGAAACTTACTTTTTTTTAATTTTACATGTATTTTCATTCATTTCATTTGATTTTGACTATTTTTCGCATGCCACCCAATTGAATAAACATTATTTTATTTTAATATTTTTCTGACCTGTTTCCTTCTCTTTCCAATTTTTATGAAAAAAATGTCAAACAAAAATCAAGAGACATGTAATTTTTAAGTGAACTTGAAGTTCTTTTCGAATCTACAAATCCCAGCAAAGGTATATTTGATTTTAACAAAGTTTTCATTCCAAGATTATGTGTTTTCATGTAACCAAGCAGTGTTGTTCAAATGTTACACTTTATAAATAGGCAGAGCACGCCTAAAAAATATTAAAATTTTCCTCATTCTGTAGGATTTTTTTCTGGAAAATTTAAAAATAAAAGTTTAGGAAATATGATGTAAATGACACATTTGTTTTGACACAAAATCTGTCACCATTTTTATTTTCATTTTTTTTTCTTTGCAGACAAAAATAATATTTGTTATGTACAAATATAAAAGGTTTGATTGCGAGTTATCATAATTTTTTTTCTAAGGCTCAATTTTAGGCAAAAATTAGCTAAAGTTTTCTTCGAAACTCTTTTGAAGGTGATTAAATTTTAGAGGTAAAAACCTCATTACTCATTCAAAATCATGTCAAAAAATTATGATAACCCTTTACATGTGTCAATTCATTTAAAATCTCATACAACTAAAGGAGTCATACCTAAAATTAAGAAAAATGAACCTCAAATAAGATTCGGGAGTTGACAAGAAATAACCCTTTTGTGTTAACCTGTTTGTACATCAGGTCTGAAATTTATATAGCAATTCCATTTGAAAAGAGCCTAAACCGAAAAAAAGTTCTTGACCAATTGTTTGGCCATTTGGGTAACCTACATCGTGCTAGGGTGGTTCAAAAATGTAAATTTTCGTCATTTTTCGCAGAAACCACTTTTTCCAACAAATCATCATCAAAATCATTCGTGCCATTTCATCTGATTTTAGCTGTCTTAGATGCAAAAAATGGTGATTATAGTTCGGCTTTTTGAGAAAAAAAGTAAGAAGTTTCAAAAATCTAGCTTTGAAAAAGTCGTATGAAAACTTATAATGGCGTTTTGACCGTGTCTGGACCAAAAAGCCTATGTCTGAAATAGTAGTTTATGCAACAAGTTGCAAAAAGAGGATTTTTTCAGCACGAGTCGTACATTTATCCAACGAGGTTCACCGAGTTGGATAAATACGAAGAGTGCTGAAAAAATCAAGTTTTGCTACGAGTTCCATACAACATTTTTTGCAATTCCAAAAAACACACACTGAGTGAAATTTTATGTCAAATTTTCATGTATTTTGTCAATCTTTTAAATCAAAAAAATGTTGAAAAGTGTTACTTTTCGAAATAAGTGCTGAAAAGTTCAACTTTTCCACACCCATTTGAGTGCTGAAAAGTAGAACTTTTCAGCATTTATTTTGAAAAGTGTTGCTATTCGATTCTGTTATTTTTGGTACAGAGAAGTAGGCTATTTCGTCGTTCAAGAATGACAGGAAAAGCAAATTGTTTCACGACGGAATTGCAAAAATATTGTTATCGGATTCCTAGGAAAATTTCACAAAACATTCATGATGTCGAACCGTAAGTTTCCGAGACATGATTTTTTCAAAAACAGGAAAATGACAAAATCGGCTAAAAATCAACTTTTTTCACTAAAACTGCGATAACTTAAAAATTTTAGCGATGACCTAAACATATTTGTGTACCAAAAGTTGCGTCTTTAAATTACACTAAAACCCCCGATTACGCTCAGGCGTTACGCTTTTTGTTAGGTTGATTTCTCAAAATCAGTGTAATGTTTCTACATTCTTTTGAAATCAATTTGTAGATCTGCACAAGACGTATAAATTGCTTTAAAAAGATTGCAAAAATGTTGCGTCGTTTCAGAGAAATCGACGAAATACAAAGCGTAACGCCTGAGCGTAATCGGGGGTTTTAGTGTACGATTTTTATTTTTTGAAAAAAGTGGTTTTGCGAAAAATAACGAAAATTGCCATTTGTTGAACCACCCTAGGCACAATGTATGTCACCCTAATGGCCAAACAAAAAAATACGAGTCTAATTATTTTGGCCAAGGAACCCCCAGAAAAAAATTGAGCCCGCACGGAGATTTTTTTTGGTTTAGGCTATTTTTAAATGGAATTTCTGTATAGTTCTGCTTTAATTGTTTTCAACCCTCTACTGCCCAAATTGTTTTTAGTATTTTTTTATTATTCTCATGTTCAGAAGGTCATTTTAAGTAACTTTTGATCTACGAAAAACTTTACTTCAAGTTTTTTCAAGAACCCTCCCACATTTAGAATAAATGTGAAAATTTTATTTTACGGTCAACTTTTTAATCAATAACTTTTATTAGAATAATATCATAAAACTTGAAAATGTGATTTTGAATCCTCCTGTTTTTTTTTCTGAGAAAATATTGATTATTACGAGATAAAATCACGTTTCTCCTTCGCTGTGAGTGACAGGAGATTATTGCCGCCTAACTACCGCAGTGTAAAAATCAGCAAGTTGAACTGAAATTCTGTGTTGGCTGTCAACTTAATTTCTTTTCAATATTTTCCAAAAAGTCAGCTGAAAACTCAAGGCAACCTGTGACAACAGCCGAAAATTTGTTCTGCGGTTGTCATGCGACCATTATCTTGCGGTCGTACCACCGCGCGTGAACTCTAATTGTTAACGCCCGCAATAATACAAAGGACGTAAAATTAAAAAAAAAATGCATTCATTATTTTGCAAGGCGATTGGTCCCAGTGTTCAAAAGCCTCAACAAAAAGAAAAGTCATTTTTTATATTCAAGAACAAGGTTGTAATAAAAACAAACTTTCAGTGCTCACCGATTACAACTATCTTGGCGAAAATCTCATCTCTCAATTTTCTCTGCCCTACTTTTCGTAGCGAAATTCTCAGAGAATTGTTTACGCAATCCCGTGTATCATTCTCTTTTCTCTCTCATTCTCTCATTCACAATCATCCCCCCCCCCCCTCAACAGAACGCAGCCTCAAAAGTCGCCACCAAACTAAATTTACCACCAACGCTAATTCCCAATCCTTCTTCCGCGTTCTTTCTGAGAAGACATAAGAATCTTCAGCAAATGTGCGTGAACGAGGAAATGAGAAGTCTTGATAGAAAGAGAATGCTTTTCTGGCAAGCACATGATAAAAGGAGAGAACTTACATGCTAAAGTGACGGTCGTTATACGATTTGATATTTTAGCTCAGGAATCATGAAATGATAGTTTTTTTTATCACTCATTTACAATGCTTATCAATAAATCCTCTAGCCCGAATGCCTCAATTAAGAGAAAACATGTTTGGGTCATGAAATTTGGAACAAAACTTATAATGTGTCATAATTTTAATAAAAAAAAATGGAATAAAAAATCAAAGCTTCCAACAAAAAACTCTAATCAAAATGTTGGCACAACTTCAATTCCATTTCGGTCACCAAAATCGCCCTCTCAGTCCAAAAGTGTGCAAATCGTCTTTTTTTTTTTGTTTTTTTTTTGTCCCGCCAGCTTTCATTTGTTTATTGTTTGCTTTGGGTTATGATGGTTGTTTTTTCTTAATCTCAATGCATCGCACTCAAATATTCATTTGCCGGTCCCTTTTCCGTTCTCCCTCTCCTTCCCTCTCTTTCTCTTTTTGTCGCCGAGTGGTCTCTACCACCACAACGTGTATCCTAAACACGTGTACCCATAGTTGGAAAGAAGCGAGTATGGCAGAAATGAAAAAAAGAAAAAGTCCTTGGCTTGCAGCTGCAGAAAGGCTGGCTGGTGACCGATTTCGCCTGCTGCACCCAAAGACCGGACATAAATACGATTAATTTTTGTCGTTTGTTTGCATTTCTTGCTGTGTTGATCTACTTTTTTGTGTTTCTGTTGCTTTCGGTGGTGGTTTTGTATCTTTCCGGATCTCACTGTCTGTGTTTGTGTTTCGTGTTTTATGATTTTTGTTTTAGTCAGTGTTGGAAATATTGGGTACTCAAAGTATTTTTTTTTGTTTTTAATTTAAATTCTTTAATTGTTTTTCAATTGCTCAAAAAAATAACTTCTTGAGTAAACCTTCAAGACCTACCTTCACGTATACATATCGACTCAAAACCAAATTCTAAACAAATGTCTGGTGTAGAAAGTGAAATGTCACCCAAATATCTCGGAACTAGCTGAACGGATTAATTCCAGATTTGTTCCGTTTGATCCAGTTAGTGGTCCCATAAGTCCCTGTTGAAAATTATTATGTTTAGTTATAAACAAAAAAAAAATATTTCAAAAGGTAAAAAGGTCCAAGTTTTCATTCCCTGTCATCGAAGAACTCTCAAAATCACTCCCAATCTCTTGCTCTCGTGGGATCAAGATTCGATGGATGACCGAGAAAGCATTTCCAGCCAATCTGCTGCAGCAACAAAAAAAAACAGTCAGCAGCCAGATAGCAAGCAGATCCCAGGGCCAAAAAGCGAGATTTGTTTATTTGCATTTCCAGCCTCGCCTTTCTCGTTTCGTTCCATCCATGTTGGAAGTAGCCATTTCACACCATTCCCAAAAAAAAAGTCAAGGGAGGGGAAAAGGCCAATTTGGCACTGTTCCCAAATATTTGCTATTAGATTCGCATAAAGTGGGTGGTGCTCGGGGGTGGTAAGAGTTATGGACACTGCTGGAGGAGGTTTAGATCTACGACCTAGTTGGAAAGGAAGGACTTATATTGGCCGGAATTGGTCGGTTGGAAAGTTTTACTACCATCGTCAATTTAAGGGAAAATTGTCGTGCCTCGACACGTGACCGACCTATTTTTTACACTAAGTATCATTTAAAGTCTGCGGAGATCATATTATACGCTGAATGCAAATTGTTAATCATTCTAGCAAGAGACGACCTCCAAGTTGAGTCATCAAATTTCTTCCATCGGAGAGTTGCGGAGGAGGGGGGGGGGGGGAAGTACCTTCTCGGGTTTTTGCATTATTCAGTGACAGTTGGAGATAGTAGTGTTGTGCTGCAGTCCAGCACAGTTTGAGTTGATACCGAGAATTGCACCGAGATATCACTCAAGTGTGAGTGAGTCCAGAGTGCAGAGACTAGTCGACGGAAGGGAATTTAGCTTGAATGAATGCACACTGTGAAGCGGCAAGCACAGAACAGAGCAACTATTTATCACTGCCAATGATGGTTTTGCTGTTTTCTTATCTAATTTGTGTCACTGATAAGGCGCCATTCATCATCGGAGCTCATGAATCGAGCTGACGTAAGTGATGGTTGAGCGGTGGTGGAGGCATATTGGCTGGTTTCTGCACATTTGTAGATTAAAGTCATCTGGAAAGAAGTAACAAAAATTGGTCGAATTTCAATAAATTCATGAAATTATCTTTTTTTCAATTTTCACGACATTTTCAGATCTGTGAATAAAAAATGGCTAAAAGAGTCCATTTGATTATAAACGCATAATAAACAATGAACAGTTATTTCAAAATAGTTTACAATCATAAAAAAATCCTTGAATTTTTACTTAGGTTTTTTATATTTGAACATAAAACGAAACATTTGATTTTAATTGTGTATTTAAATTATGTTTCTTTTAAGGTTTTGGAATTTCCATGCATTTTTTTTTTCTTTCGAAAAGATTTTAATTCAATATGTGCATAATCTATTTTTTTTGGAACAACAAAAAAAATCATCTGAAAATCTCATCTAAAAATTTCAAATTGCTACTAAATGTGTTTTCTAACCATTTTTTAAACAGTATCTAGATTTTGTTGGAGTAATATTTTTTACGAAACTCAAAGTTTTATTTTTCACCTTAATATTTTATAAGCAATATTAAATAATATTTAAGCTTAATTAATTTTTGTGCAACAATATTGAACAGTTAAGAAAAATGATTTCAAGGATTTTTATTTCTTTATTGACTTGAATTTTATTATATAAATTCGAACAGTTACGAAAACATTTTGAAATGGCTATGAGACATGATAAACTTAATAAATGTCTTTTTAATTGTATGAATAACGTAGCTTACATTAAATATTATCTTGTCTTACTTCTTCAAAAGATAGGTGTTCTGAAAACATAATTATTGATTTAAAAGACTTCATTGTTATGTGCTTCTCCAAATTATTTATCAATTCGAAATATGCATTAAATTGTGTTCACTCATTACTTTTAGGTAATTTTGATTATTTTACCCCATCTATTATTTTTAAAATCAAGAAAAAACCTTGTGAAAGGGCTAAAGAACTTGTTTATGGTATTTAAAAATGTTGGGCTAGACTTATAATATCGTTTATTTTATTGAAAGGAAGTGAATTTTAGAAAAAATTTCAACATTTAAAGTCGTACATCTAGAGTCCAGAATATTGCTAGTTGATAAATGTGAGCTAATTAGAAAACAATGAGAAAATTCAATTTCACTAAATTTAAATTTAGGTGGCTATTTCTCAGCAACCAGCAGACAAATTCACAAACTTTTTAAAAGATTAGGAAAGCCTTTTGCAAATATTTCATTCTTTCATTTTGTATTTAATTGTACTTGAAAAATAAAACCGAACTTTTTTCGAAATATAAAAACTTGAAATTGCTTTAAATTGAAAACGAAGCATTTTCTCAAAAAAATGTTAAAGTCTCTTCGATTGCAAATTTGATTTTACATTTAATAAAAACTTTTGAGTTAATTTGTTAAAATCACAATTTTTTCAAAAAAAAGAAATCACTCTAGTACCAGATAGCATCATTCAAATCTTTCTTATAAATCTAATAAATTGTATCTGAAACTAAAAAAAAAAACAAATTTTTGGGAAATAAACTTTTGAGAACGAACTGTGAGTTCAATTAGTTGGGTGGTGACGCGCGGTCAATTATGTGGCATTGTGTGTGAAAAGAAAAGAATTTTATTTCGTGTTTCATCCTGGTTGGCTTGCCCACAAGCAGAAGTAAATCAGTTCAATTAGTTGGGTGGTGACGCGCGGTCAATTATGTGGCATTGTGTGTGAAAAGAAAAGAATTTTATTTCGTGTTTCATCCTGGTTGGCTTGCCCACAAGCAGAAGTAAATCAGTTCAATTAGTTGGGTGGTGACGCGCGGTCAATTATGTGGCATTGTGTGTGAAAAGAACAGAATTTTATTTCGTGTTTCATCCTGGTTGGCTTGCCCACAAGCAGAAGTAAATCAGTTCAATTAGTTGGGTGGTGACGCGCGGTCAATTATGTGGCATTGTGTGTGAAAAGAACAGAATTTTATTTCGTGTTTCATCCTGGTTGGCTTGCCCACAAGCAGAAGAAAATCAGTTCAATTAGTTGGGTGGTGACGCGCGGTCAATTATGTGGCATTGTGTGTGAAAAGAACAGAATTTTATTTCGTGTTTCATCCTGGTTGGCTTGCCCACAAGCAGAAGAAAATCAGTTCAATTAGTTGGGTGGTGACGCGCGGTCAATTATGTGGCATTGTGTGTGAAAAGAAAAGAATTTTATTTCGTGTTTCATCCTGGTTGGCTTGCCCACAAGCAGAAGTAAATCAGTTCAATTAGTTGGGTGGTGACGCGCGGTCAATTATGTGGCATTGTGTGTGAAAAGAACAGAATTTTATTTCGTGTTTCATCCTGGTTGGCTTGCCCACAAGCAGAAGAAAATCAGTTCAATTAGTTGGGTGGTGACGCGCGGTCAATTATGTGGCATTGTGTGTGAAAAGAACAGAATTTTATTTCGTGTTTCATCCTGGTTGGCTTGCCCACAAGCAGAAGAAAATCAGTTCAATTAGTTGGGTGGTGACGCGCGGTCAATTATGTGGCATTGTGTGTGAAAAGAACAGAATTTTATTTCGTGTTTCATCCTGGTTGGCTTGCCCACAAGCAGAAGTAAATCAGTTCAATTAGTTGGGTGGTGACGCGCGGTCAATTATGTGGCATTGTGTGTGAAAAGAACAGAATTTTATTTCGTGTTTCATCCTGGTTGGCTTGCCCACAAGCAGAAGAAAATCAGTTCAATTAGTTGGGTGGTGACGCGCGGTCAATTATGTGGCATTGTGTGTGAAAAGAAAAGAATTTTATTTCGTGTTTCATCCTGGTTGGCTTGCCCACAAGCAGAAGTAAATCAGTTCAATTAGTTGGGTGGTGACGCGCGGTCAATTATGTGGCATTGTGTGTGAAAAGAACAGAATTTTATTTCGTGTTTCATCCTGGTTGGCTTGCCCACAAGCAGAAGAAAATCAGTTCAATTAGTTGGGTGGTGACGCGCGGTCAATTATGTGGCATTGTGTGTGAAAAGAACAGAATTTTATTTCGTGTTTCATCCTGGTTGGCTTGCCCACAAGCAGAAGTAAATCAGTTCAATTAGTTGGGTGGTGACGCGCGGTCAATTATGTGGCATTGTGTGTGAAAAGAACAGAATTTTATTTCGTGTTTCATCCTGGTTGGCTTGCCCACAAGCAGAAGAAAATCAGTTCAATTAGTTGGGTGGTGACGCGCGGTCAATTATGTGGCATTGTGTGTGAAAAGAAAAGAATTTTATTTCGTGTTTCATCCTGGTTGGCTTGCCCACAAGCAGAAGAAAATCAGTTCAATTAGTTGGGTGGTGACGCGCGGTCAATTATGTGGCATTGTGTGTGAAAAGAACAGAATTTTATTTCGTGTTTCATCCTGGTTGGCTTGCCCACAAGCAGAAGAAAATCAGTTCAATTAGTTGGGTGGTGACGCGCGGTCAATTATGTGGCATTGTGTGTGAAAAGAACAGAATTTTATTTCGTGTTTCATCCTGGTTGGCTTGCCCACAAGCAGAAGAAAATCAGTTCAATTAGTTGGGTGGTGACGCGCGGTCAATTATGTGGCATTGTGTGTGAAAAGAAAAGAATTTTATTTCGTGTTTCATCCTGGTTGGCTTGCCCACAAGCAGAAGTAAATCAGTTCAATTAGTTGGGTGGTGACGCGCGGTCAATTATGTGGCATTGTGTGTGAAAAGAACAGAATTTTATTTCGTGTTTCATCCTGGTTGGCTTGCCCACAAGCAGAAGAAAATCAGTTCAATTAGTTGGGTGGTGACGCGCGGTCAATTATGTGGCATTGTGTGTGAAAAGAACAGAATTTTATTTCGTGTTTCATCCTGGTTGGCTTGCCCACAAGCAGAAGTAAATCAGTTCAATTAGTTGGGTGGTGACGCGCGGTCAATTATGTGGCATTGTGTGTGAAAAGAACAGAATTTTATTTCGTGTTTCATCCTGGTTGGCTTGCCCACAAGCAGAAGAAAATCAGTTCAATTAGTTGGGTGGTGACGCGCGGTCAATTATGTGGCATTGTGTGTGAAAAGAAAAGAATTTTATTTCGTGTTTCATCCTGGTTGGCTTGCTCAAGTCCTTCCTACATCATCGTTGATCGGGAGGCACGACGTCGTGTGAATTGTTGCATTAAAATAAGTTTAAGTATTACTGTAAATGACTGTAAAAAAGGCCTTCCTATATCATCAATGTCGTCTGTGTAATCGTGATGAAAAATTACATTTATTCAGTATTTAAATACCTGTGCGCGAGTGTTTTGGTGTGCTAATTAGAAAGACCTTCCCATAGCATCGTTGCTCGGAAGGCTCGCCGACGGGTTTGTTATGAAAGTCCTCCCCATAGCATCGTAGCTCGGGAGGCATCGAAAAGCCAATACCTTATCCTACTAACCCAAAAAAAAAATCACGTGATGCTTGAAGGAGATGCTGTGGATTCAACGGTCTCAAGCGGTATCAACAAGTATATAGCGAAAAACTATGTGCTTGATGAGTCTGCAACTTCAACTATCGGACTAACATTCCTCCCTTTTGTTGAACTGCAGGCTTCTTGGGAGGGCGCCGGTATTGACTAATAAAGTCGGGGTCTTCAGGGGTTAAACAGTGAACGGATGGTTGGCTCCCACTGATCATTTTTGATTCATTGTTTAACTTCAGCTGATCTGTCAATAACGGAGTAGCAGCTCATTGGCAGTCAACCATGCTCATGCTCATGCTCAATAAACTTTTGAGAACGAACTGTGAAAAAAAAATCAGAATTTCTCGTGATTTTTGAAGTCTGAATCATGATTATGCCCTGCAATTTTGCCGAAGCCACCAAATTAATCTGATGTTTTTTTCTTCAAATTGTTCACATGTCCTTTTATGCATGACAAGCCCAAAATAAAAAAAATTAAAAAACGAATTTAAAAATCTTTGAGTCATTTAAAAATATTTTCTACTGAAAATTAAATATTTCTATCATTTTTTTTTATTTTTTTTGTTTAATGTAAAACTTTTAGTAACAATATTCCGTTTCTAGTTCTAAGATGAGACTCGTTTCATCTTTAAAAAAAATTACAGCAGATTTACTTTAAAAAAAAAATAAAAAAGGGGTTGTGCTTCGCCAAAAAATGCAAATTATCAATTATTTCATTTTGTTAAAATTTTCTATAATGTAATTTAGATCTGTGGTCCTAAAACTATAAAATTGTCAAAAAGCCTTATAGTGTCCTATTTTATAAAAACTGTATTAATACACGTTATACTCTGGTTTTGGACCAGTCATCTGAAAAAATAATCTTTTTGATTTTTAGTGATTTTTTTTTTAAAAGGCGAAAAACCAAAAACGATTGTTGAATTTTGAATTGACCTTTTTTAAAAAAAGATTTAATTTATTTTAATAAAGATTGATTAGTTTTCTGATAGTTTGAAGTTTTCTGTAGGGGATTTTAATTCAACGATTCCATGACCTTTGAATGGATCGTGCTGTTTCAGGTATGTTGATTAACCCTCTACTGCCCAATTTTATTTTTCGATTTTTTTAAAAACGTTGACTTAGTTACAAAAAACAAGTCAAATTTCCACCCTCAAATTTTCAAAAAAAAAAAAAAGAAATAAGAGTTCTTCTTTGCAATGCATTTTGAAGATCAAAAATCGGTTAAAAAATGGATTTCAGGCAATTTTTTAGATCGAAGCCCGTCTAGAGGCGGGGTTGGGTTGTAGAGGGTTTAAAAATGGTATTCAAAAATTATTCCAGGTCATACAAAACTCCATTATTATTGCTTCAGGATAGAGATAAACTTTATTCGAAGTATCAAGTTAACACCGTTCATATAAAAAAAATCACAAATTCGAAGCTTCTACTGCTAAACCAATTCACAATCGTTCTCATCCAGTCCCAAATCAAAGCCTTATACTCACTAAAACAGACATCTAAATTTGACCGCCACACCGAAATCCTCTCCACCCGCAGACGATGCTACTTTTCCCTCGAAAAGCTCGCCTCTTCCTGAACTTGTTCTTTCCTTCCGTCGAAGACGGCAAATTCCCCGCTCTGTTTTAAGTTAAAACCAAATTATGCGAAATCTCGTTCAACTTAAACACTCCGCCACCCTCCCACCCAGCAAGACGTGAATTCCTTTTCCTGAAATCGACTTTCTGCACCCTCACCCAAAGGAAGCTGCTGAGGCCCTAAGAATTGTCTTAAACGAGGCTAAATTCCAGCTCAACTCAACTTTCCAGGCCAAAATTCCCTCCAAACTTCCCTCCAGTGCTGTGCCACTTTGCCCCTTGCAGTGTTGCCAAACGTACGGCATTAAGCAGAAGCTGTGTCTATAAAATTATGTCTAATCAAAGTAAGAAATTGCTCTCTTGGCAGCCTGTTTTCGGTGCTGGAACGATCTTCCCTTCAAGAAAACTATACAAGATTCGTGCTCATGTGTTTGTGTCGGTGTGTGTATCGAGCATCGTTTTTGGAAACAATGGAAAATAACTTTCAGTTTAATTTCCTCTCTAATGAATTATTTCCCACACACTGCTTTCACACACACAAACCGTTTTCGGAAGGACCTGGAGCTGCTCGTTTTCGGTGGTTTTGCTGGGGTCGTGTGCGCACACGGTTAGCAAACTTTGGGCTAAGATTCGTCCACGGCAACACGGACGGCCGTCGTGCGCCGTCCACCGCAACCGTATGTTTGCTGCTCACACTCATGTGAGGTGGGGTGGTTTGAGGTTCGCTTTATTTGTAAAATTATTTGGCACTGAATTCAAAATTTCTCTCTTTTTCTTTTTTTTTATTTCTATTTTTCAAGAACGTTTTTTTAACTCCAAACTATCTTTTGAGAAATATAAAAAAAGAATTATTGTGGAATTAATTGAGAATTAAATATTGGCTCATCATTATATTTGATTACAGCTCACAAATCATAAGCCTGTCAAAGGTATGAGAATTTCCCCAATTTCAAAGATTTTTTATGACTTCAAATTATAATTCGATTTTTGTTGCTAACAAAAAGCAATCGGAAAAAAAGTTTCTTTAAATTTGGAGGAAAGGTTGTTAGGTCATTATTAGGTCATTAGGTCATCAAGAACGTTTCAAATAATTCGTTTAAAGATTATCAATTGTATATTGATTTGTAACCCCGCTTGAATGTTATAAAACATTTTCGAAAAGTGAATGTTACTTTTCGCTAAATTCACCGCAATGAATGTTGAAAGGTACTTCTCAAGTAAAATGACAAGTAGGCCGTTTCGCCATTCGAGAATCGGATTTGCAAGTCAGATTTTGATTAATTGAACATACCTTTGCTCTTTAAATAAATTACATTTTTTATCATTTATTTTTTGAAAATAGTCTGCAACGGAATATTATTATAACTAAGAATTCTTCACTGAAGACACATTCCCATGATTTTTACAGTACAAATCTAGAATTTTTAAAGCTCCTATAAGCTATTGTGTTTCATGTGTTTATAGCAGGGCTGTGGAGTTGGGTCATATTTCAAACGACTCCGACTTCGACTCCGGCTTTCAGAATTTAGCCGGCTCCGACTCCGTCTCTGGCTTTCAGCTCAAACCGACTCCAACTCCGACTCCAACTTCGCCCTACCAATTCTAGCCGACTCCGACTCCAGCTTTCAACAAATGGTTGGCTCCGACTCCGACTCCACATATTTTTAAATGTTTCAAAGGGTCCTTCCACAAACCACGTGGACACTTTTTGGAAATCTCAACCCCCTCCCCGCTCCTCCGTAAACAATTGTCCATGCAAAAAAACTTTTATATGGAGCGTGGACAATCGCAGACAATTACAAAAGTTTTTGATGTATAGACATAAGGGGTTTGCTTATAAAAATCACGAGTTATCGCGATTTTACGAAAAAAAGTTTTGAAAAAGTTGGTCGTCGTCGATCATGGCCGTTCATGGTCACCCGCAACAGACATGGACGACGAAACAAAGAGAAACGCAAAAAGTAACTTTTTCAAAACTTTTTTTCGTGAAATCGCGATAACTCGTGATGTTTATAAGCAAACCCCTTATGTCTATACATAAAAATTTTGTAATTGTCTGCTCTACAACTTTGTAGAACATTGTTACACTCTAAATAATAACCCTGTAATGTTAGAAAAAACACGAAATTTTAAAATGAAAAATTTTGTTCTAAATGAAAAAATGACCCTTCTGGGACAATGTAGATTCGAAAAGTACATTAAATTTCCCATAAAATGACATGTTCCAAAATTTTTAACAGTCGAGTAACGGAAAATGGGAGAATTTTTAAAACTTTTTTAGTGTTTTTTTCGATGAAAAATACGTTTATTCGGAATTCTGAGTACGCCATCAAATCGGGCGTCTAATTTTACATAAAAGTCCCTTTGACACCAAATTTCTATCTCATCACCGTTTCAGGCTGCAAATTGTTGAAAAACACCTCTTTTTTCGCATGTTCAAAAATGGAAGGGGTCGTACCGCCCCTCCGTCACGAGATATCAAAAAACGGACCTCGGTTTCGTGATCAGGGACAAAAGTTACCCTTTAGGACAAAGTTTCACGCAAATCGAAGAGGGGTCGGAGCAACTTTTCCCGATTTCGTGTGAGTTGGAAGAGAATTACCCAAATAGGATTATTTAAATACTCTTTTAGTGTCATGTTTTTCTCAAGGATAAAGTTTGAATCACAAAACGGAAAAAAGTTTCCAGGTTACAAGTAGGATTATTTAATATTGAAACAGAAATAAAAAAATATCTCCAGTTTTAAAGGCATTTTCAGGAGAATAGTTGTGTAAATAAATTTGGATTTATTTCCTTAACCTCAAATTTACATATAATTTATTAAATGCTTATAAATTTAAACATTAAATAGATATTTTTTGAATGAATCATTAAAAGAAACCACAGCGCAATGACTCTGAAAGTGACCTTGTTTTTTCTAATATTTTTAGTCAGCTTCAATTATTTGAAATGCAACACGTTGTGTTAGTGTGTACTTAATTATAAGCAAAAAGCGCATGTTGAGTTCATAGTTAAAAATTGTTCACTTTTTCCAAAAACAGTGAATAATGTTTAAAATCTTTTTATGCGCCTCGTAACTTTTTTCCTGAAAAAAATATTTACTTAAAACCTCCAAGACATTCGCTATTGGGGTAAAACATTACTGTGAAAGAACTGGATAAAATTCGGTCAAATTTGAATTGAATGGGTACATAAATAAAGGCTAAAGGAAGCAGTCAAGAATCAATTGAAGATTTCTGACCACAAAACCAATTTTGTTTATTATTTTTTGAGTCATGATACTACATACTTGGGTAAGAGGGGGTTATCATTTAGTGATCATAGTGAAATAACACAATTCCGGAGTTTTTTTTTTTTTTGAAAAGGTCCAATAAATCAAATTTCCAGTTTTTGCTTTTTGGGTGTTTTTGAAACCACCTTAAGTCAGGGGTATTAAAAACACCCAAAAAACAGAAAATAAAAATTTGGTTTATTGGACCTTTTCAAAAAAAAAAAAAAAAAAAAAAAACTCCAGAATTAGAGCTTTCCAATCACCATAAAAGGTTTCAAAAACATAAAGGCATCTGATAAATCTCTTAAAAATTAAAAAAATATGCAGTGCTTGCGACTAGAAAAAGCACATGAAAATATAAGAAGTTTTGTAAATTAGGCTGTTTTAGCTCCGACTCCGACTCCAGTTGTACGAGTTTTGACGACTCGAACTCCGTCTTTGACTCCAAAGCCCTGGTTTATAGGACCTATCAAAGAAAACTCTAGATATGAACTTGTTTAGTATTATCCCATAATAACAAAATATTTTGTTTTGCTGGACTCGTTCTTAGTGAGCTACACTTTTTTTTATTTAAACTTGCAAAGGAACACGCGAAAAAAGGATAATTTATTAGTTTCACTGAAAATGTCCTATTAACATTAAAAAATCCATAGCCTTTATACTTTTTTCAAACAATCATAATTATTATTAAAAATAACAAGAAATGCTGTTTTTATAAAAATATTTCATCATTATTATTTTAAAAATAGTAGCCTATCGTAATCCTTCTTTGAATTAACGTTCTAAGGCGTTATCATTCTTAAATAATAAGATATATTTTTCAATTTAAACACACTGCAAATTTTTCGATATTGTAGAACAAAATGGCTCCTTTTAAACAAAAATTGTGAATTCAAATGCATTATTAAAAAAAAGACATTTTTTTCAATTTCATGACAGTATAAGTTATGATAACAATTTATGAATTTTCATATCAAAATATCATTTATTTATTAATGAAGAAAAACATTCCATTTTGGTTAAAAGATACAATTATGAATTTCTGAAACTTTATGTTGCTGCAAGTGTTAGAAAAGTTGAATATTCTTTTATGAAGTGTTAAAAGAGTGAAAATTTAAAAATTCTGAAAGATGAAGAGGAGGGAGAAAATGGAATAATTGAAAAGTTTGTATAATCGAAATATTTAAACTGATTTTTGGTCTCAATAATGTTTAATTTAAATTTTCCTTAGATTTGGCTAGAAAAGGATAAATTTTTATTCTGGCTGATTAATGAAAAAACCTGGCATTTCCTAATTTATCTGGCAACCTGGCGACTTCGAGTGTAACTCAAGCCTCAACAGCAATGAAACGATGGCAATAATAGAAAGGTTATTAAAATAGGCAATACAAAAATGCCTTTTTAGTCACATCCACCCTAAGGCACCACCTTACTCGCTCAGACCACCACCGTCTGATTCAGTCTGAAGTAGCCAGTAGTAGAGCAGCAGGCAGACCTCACCCGAGATGGAATCTCCTTCGGGAGGCTGGGAATGCCCACGGAGCTTTTTCCGAATTCATAATTCCCACAACGGGTGAGCCAGACGCTTCTCCATCGTTCCAACAACAGCTAGCCCAAAAGTCCTCAACTGCAGCAAGAGTCGTGGTAGTTAGCTGCCACCGTAATGACGAGTCTCTGATTCTATACCACTCTGTTGTGCATTGTGTGAAATGGGACGAGAAACGAACTATTTTCCAACAAACATTGCATGAAATATTTAAACTTGTGAGTATGACTTTGCAGTTGTGGAGTTGAAGGTTCGTTGAAGTTTTTGAAGTAATTTTGGGGAAATTCTTTCAAATTTTGGAAAAAGCAATCAAGTTGCTCGATGCAGTTATTAGCATATAAATTAAGTAGGAAACAAGATCGCTTCATCCCAACAAGTGCACCACTTCAAACACATAAAACTGCTTTACCCTCCCGTAGTAATAACGTCAGTAAAATCACGTCGCAATTCAAGCCCGGTTGCGCGATATGGAGGAATTCCAACCCCTTTTCCAAAACCAGATTTCAGAAGGGGCAAACTACGCGTCGTCTCGCCGTACATTGTTCACCAACAACAAGTCGTACCGTCGATCTACCTGATTAATTCACGTCGCACCGTACAAACCCACGTCCCGAAAGGACATCGAACTTTGAATCTGAAATCAGTTCTAGTTTAACCCTCACGACGCGTCATGTTTTGTGTTGTGAAGAAATGCGACGTACCGAGAGACCGTGCCGATGAAATTTCATGAACGATAATTATGGTTTTATTCTTCATTCACAGGAACTCGTTCGCTTGCGATGGGATTCTAATGCACTGGATTGCTTCTGGTTGGTGAACCCTGGTGAGTATAATTGCCGTTTCAAGATTATCCTCTCACAGCAGGGATCCCGCTTTTTCATGTGGACGGGAGCAGTGTTGCCAACTTCGGGAGATTGTCGCTTGTTGAAAGCATTCAAAATCGAATAGGACGAAAAAAGGTACACTATAGGTCGAAAATTGGTACACCATAGGTCGAAAATAGGCACAAAACCTGTAAAAAACGGCAGGGAACAACCCGTTTCAAACAGTGTTCAATGTGCGCGACATCACTCGGCACACAGCACCGCATCAGAACCCACTGGGGAAGGGAGAGATTTAAATTAATGGAAACAATTCATAATTGAGAAGAATTTCCATTCATTCAGCTCGTCGTTGTTTATTCAATTCTCGTTCGAACAAGAGCATGCATATATACAGACTGTTCAGAGATGTCCCGCAGCATCCACATTGTATAGTCTCGCACACCAACGCCGCACAACTACAACCGTGATGCGTGCTCTGTTTCAATAGAGCTATCTAAGCCCGATCTCACACACACTAGCACACCATTTGTTTTGCTGGCTGGTACAAAATTTAACCTCACTTTTTTTCGTGTACGTACACGCAATACATGCGCACGTAGATAACTCTATTCAGCGCCGATTGAACGTGGCCTTTCTTAGTGCCAGTCAGCCTTAACTGTGGCATGATTCACGAAGAAAAAAGTACGACTTTTTTATGATTTCCAAAAATTCCAAACAACCATCTGTTACTCTCGACGCGATGATGTTTGTTTTTGAGTGTGTGCGTTGATTTTCCACGGTCAAAAAGTCGGCCTTTTCAAGTGGTTGTTTGAGATTACGCAGAGATCCGACGAGCACTTATTAGGCACTAGTTATAGCATTTTTCGCAACGCAAGACGCATGGTGGTTTCTGTTTGCTCTTTCTCTCGCTCTCACTTGGGAGAGCAAATGTTTTCTCAAGGCGCGCGCGAGCAAAATGAGAAAGGGTGAGCATTGCATAAACAAACGGAAAACTGTAAAGTCTTCTCCAGATGGTTGAGGGGGTTCGTGTGTGTGTTTTCCTTACGGATTTCTGTTGGCGTCGTATGGAAGAATGTTTGACTGATGGAATATGAATGTGTGTGAGTGTGGAAGGGGTGGGTGAATGCTACTGAAGAGGAGGAGCAGGAGGTCCAATGAAAAGTGAATTGAAAGTTTTGGGTTTATTTGCAATTTTCAAACTATTTTTTCTGTAAATTTTTATCTGATCTTGTTAAAATGATTGTGGAACAAACTAAAATTCTTTATAAACAAAACATTTCAACTAGCAATGCAAGATATATGCATCGTATAGTTCTAATTTTATTAATTAGACTCATTTGTCATTCATGTTTTCAGTTTCAGTTATAGTTGAAAACTTTTAAGCTACTTTAAGAACTATGCTGGATAAAAAAATCTTCACTTGATTTATTTGAAAGCATGAAAATACTCACAATTACTTTGATAACAAAAAGGGTCTTTTGAATAAAATATTAATTTAGTAAGACTATTATTCTACAAACTTTTAAATTGACAGCTATTGTGTGATAGAAAAGAAAACTCACATGGATATTTTCTAAACCGGAATTCATTGAAATCATTGAAAAGAAAATAACACAAATTCAAAAATAAAAAATAAAAATAAAAACGAAACTATTGGCACTACGCCCCCGGGCATGGCCTTCCTCTAACGTGGGATTTCTGCTCCAGCGCCTCTGACGAGACAGGAGAAACCGGGACCGACGTTTTACTTCACCATCCGATAGAAGCTCAGTGGATAAGGCGGGAATCGAACCCGCGTCTCATAGCAAAAATAATATATAATATAATCACAATTTCTCTTGACCCACTCTAGAAAATTTCAAGTTTGAACGAATAAAGAGAACTCACATGAAAAAGATAGATCAAAAAAATAAAATTAGACTGATAATGGTTGGAAAGCTAACAAAAAAAAATCAATAGCAAATTTGTTGAATGGAAAAACCTAAGCTGTGAGTTAAGTCGCATATTTTTTTGGAAAATCATGACAAGCAAGGATTCAGAATGAAATTGCAAGACTGACATTTATCAGTATTGCTGTCAGGTTCTTGTTGAAGGATAATTAAAAATTATTTCCAAATGAACTTCAGAATCAATGTATGGACAAATGCATGCGTATTTTTAAGCATTGTTTTTTTTTTATATTTGGTTTGTAAATTTAAAATAAATTACATAAAAATGAGCCTTATTAAAGACTATTTTAAATTTTAAAGTTTATTAAATTCAAAATCAAAATCAAACCTCGAATTAACGTTTTTGTCAAGTCTACGTTAGGCAACATTTAAATAACTTCGAGATCTTAAGCTATAATTCTTCTTTAAAAAAATCATTAAAAAGGAGCGAGGAACTGAAATAAACCAGTCTCAAAATCGTCAAACTTTAATTGATAATTTTAAACGATCAGTTATGGATTTCGCTAGGTTTTTTACCACCCTTTTCCTAGATTTGAAGATTTTAAGCAAACAATTTCTATGCTACCAAGTCAGTATCTGAAACATTCATAGTTGTAAGGAAAATCCAAATCTCTATACAAGCACAAAAGAAACAAAATTGTAACATGCTATCTCGAAAATCAAAATTGAATTGAATTTTAAACGATCCCTGCGAAAGTGATTTAAATATGTTTTGTAATGCTTTTTAGAGTCAATTTGCAACAGTTTTTAAATCCAGAAAAAATCTAGCGCAAACCTGAGTATAATATATTTGATGAAATATATTTAAAAATAATCAATATTGATTACCAAAAACAAATTTGTATTTATATGACTAGGATCTTTGAAAATCCTTTCACCAAAAGTTTGCAAATCATTCTTACAATTTGATTTTTTTCTGTAAAATCAATTTATATCTGAACTCAACGAATCAAATATTTGAAAAAATATGTCAAAGCAAAATGGAAAATTTTACGGGTTTTCACGGACAGCACTAAATCTAACGGATTTCACTAGTTCCGCGAAATCATGAAAATTTACCAACTCGAATCATTACTTTGCAAATTGGACTTTTATTTAAAAGTTGAAATTTTAAAATTATTTATTTTAGAATAATATAAAATATTATAAATAAAAAAAAGACCTTAAAAGAAAATACTTTTTTCCACTTCGACCATGCCCTTTATTTTTTTTTTCTCTGCAATTTTTTTTTCCACTTATTTTAGATGATATTTTTCAGACGTATTTTTAAATTTAAAAATTGTCTACATTTTAATTTTAAACAATTTAATGACAACCTCAGCACAGCGAAAGCTACCGTGTTTACCACAAACCAGTTTTAACCAAAAATATAGATTTCACATAGAAAAAATAAGAGAAACAATCGTCTCTCCTATGGTGTTAAGAGACTTGCTGATTGATTTATTGTACGGATAGCTTGGCGGATCCATTATGGATCCTGAAACCCTGAAAATGTTTTTTATTTATTGATTGAATTTCATTGAATTTTCACAAAAAAATGCTGATAAGACTCCTGTGGCTTTTTCAGGAATAAAAATATAAATGCTTGGAATAATTTAAATAAAATCTTGGCAAAATTATATTATTTGAAATCTAACCGGAAAACACAATT